>NC_074700.1:32101110-32108610 GCF_029448725.1 Salvelinus fontinalis | reverse complement strand
GAATGATGACTGTGTACAGACATGTCAATAAACCAGCTTTTAGTCTTTCAATATTTTTTAGTACATGACCTTAGTCACTGTTTAGCACACGGCCTCACACGTGAATCCTTAATGAGATGGGTGGGGCTAAAGCTTAAGAGGGTGTGAACGATGCTGAATGGGTGATAAAGAAAAAGCTCTCCAGTAGGTTTACCAAAACATTCACGGGACATTTTCTCAAAAGTTTATCAACTTTCAAAGCAGAATTACTTTCCCATTGTCCCTCAAATGTAGTGTATGATATACAATTGTAGCAGCCCAGGGCGGTCTGTAGAAGCCGACGGCGGTCTGTAGCAGCCGAGGGTGGTCTGTAGCAGCCCAGGGCGGTCTGTAGAAGCCGAGGACGGTCTGTAGAATCCCAGGGTGGTCTGTAGAAGTCGAGGACGGTCTGTAGAAGCCGAGGACGGTCTGTAGAAGCCCAGGTCGGTCTGTAGCAGCCCAGGGCGGTCTGTAGAAGCCGAGGACGGTCTGTAGAAGCCGTGGATGGTCTGTAGAAGCCCAGGGCGGTCTGTAGAAGCCGAGGACGGTTTGTAGAAGCCAAGGACGGTCTGTAGCAGCCCAGGGCGGTCTGTAGAAGCCGAGGACGGTCTGTAGAAGCCCAGGGCGGTCTGTAGCAGCCCAGGGCGGTCTGTAGCAGCCCAGGGCAATCTGTAGAAGCCGAGGACGGTCTGTAGAACCCGAGGGCGGTCTGTAGCAGCCCAGGGCGGTCTTTAGAAGCCGAGGACGGTCTGTAGAAGCCCAGGGCGGTCTTTAGAAGCCGAGGACGGTCTGTAGAAGCCGAGGACGGTCTGTAGAAGCCGAGGACGGTCTGTAGAAGCCGAGGACGGTCTGTAGCAGCCGAGGGCTGTCTGTAGCGGCCGAGGACGGTCTGTAGCGGCCGAGGGCGGTCTGTAGCGGCCGAGGGTGGTCTGTAGAAGCAGAGGGCGGTCTGTAGCGGCCGAGGGCGGTCTGTAGCAGCCGAGTGCGGTCTGTAGCAGCCGAGGGTGGTCTGTAGAAGCAGAGGGCGGTCTGTAGCGGCCGAGGGCGGTCTGTAGCAGCCGAGGGCGGTCTGTAGAAGCATAGGGCGGTCTGTAGCAGCCAACGACGGTCTGTAGCAGCCGAGTGAGGTCTGTAGCAGCCAACGGCGGTCTGTAGAAGCCGACGGCGGTCTGTAGCAGCCGAGGGTGGTCTGTAGCAGCCCAGGGCGGTCTGTAGAAGCCGAGGACGGTCTGTAGAAGCCGAGGACGGTCTGTAGAAGCCGTGGATGGTCTGTAGAAGCCCAGGGTGGTCTGTAGAAGCCGAGGCCGGTCTGTAGCAGCCGAGGGAGGTCTGTAGCAGCCAACGGCGGTCTGTAGAAGCCGACGGCGGTCTGTAGCAGCCGAGGGTGGTCTGTAGCAGCCGAGGGTGGTCTGTAGCAGCCGAGGGAGGTCTGTAGCAACCAACGGCGGTCTGTAGAATCCGACGGCGGTCTGTAGCAGCCGAGAGTGGTCTGTAGCGGCCGAGGGCGGTCTGTAGCTGCCGAGGGCTGTCTGTAGCAGCCGAGGACGGTCTGTAGAAGCCGAGGGCGGTCTGTAGCGGCCGAGGGCGGTCTGTAGCGGCCGAGGGCTGTCTGTAGCGGCCGAGGGCTGTCTGTAGCGGCCGAGGGCTGTCTGTAGCGGCCGAGGGCAGTCTGTAGAAGCCGAGGACGGTCTGTAGAAGCCGAGGGTGGTCTGTAGCGGCCGAGGGCGGTCTGTAGCGGCCGAGGGCTGTCTGTAGCGGCCGAGGGAGGTCTGTAGCAGCCGATTGCGGTCTGTAGCAGCCGAGGGAGGTCTGTAGCAGCCAACGGCGGTCTGTAGAAGCCGACGGCGGTCTGTAGCAGCCGAGGGTGGTCTGTAGCAGCCCAGGGCGGTCTGTAGAAGCCGAGGACGGTCTGTAGAAGCCCAGGGTGGTCTGTAGATGTCGAGGACGGTCTGTAGAAGCCGAGGACGGTCTGTAGAAGCCCAGGGCGGTCTGTAGCAGCCCAGGGCGGTCTGTAGAAGCCGAGGACGGTTTGTAGAAGCCAAGGATGGTCTGTAGAAGCCCAGGGCGGTCTGTAGAAGCCGAGGACGGTTTGTAGAAGCCAAGGATGGTCTGTAGCAGCCCAGGGCGGTCTGTAGAAGCCGAGGACGGTCTGTAGAAGCCCAGGGCGGTCTGTAGCAGCCCAGGGCGATCTGTAGAAGCCGAGGACGGTCTGTAGCAGCCCAGGGCGGTCTTTAGAAGCCGAGGACGGTCTGTAGAAGCCGAGGACGGTCTGTAGAAACCGTGGATGGTCTGTAGAAGCCCAGGGCGGTCTGTAGAAGCCGAGGACGGTCTGTAGAAGCCAAGGACGGTCTGTAGCAGCCCAGGGCGGTCTCTAGAAGCCGACGGCGGTCTTTAGCAGCCGAGGGTTGTCTGTAGCAGCCCAGGGCGGTCTGTAGAAGCCGAGGACGGTCTGTAGAATCCCAGGGTGGTCTGTAGAAGTCGAGGACGGTCTGTAGAAGCCGAGGACGGTCTGTAGAAGCCCAGGTCGGTCTGTAGCAGCCCAGGGCGGTCTGTAGAAGCCGAGGACGGTCTGTAGAAGCCGTGGATGGTCTGTAGAAGCCCAGGGCGGTCTGTAGAAGCCCAGGGCGGTCTGTAGCAGCCAAGGACGGTCTGTAGCAGCCCAGGGCGGTCTGTAGAAGCCGAGGACGGTCTGTAGAAGCCGTGGATGGTCTGTAGAAGCCAAGGGCGGTCTGTAGCAGCCCAGGGCGGTCTTTAGAAGCCCAGGACGGTCTGTAGAAGCCCAGGGCGGTCTGTAGCAGCCGAGGACGGTCTGTAGAAGCTGAGGACGGTCTGTAGCAGCCCAGGGCGGTCTTTAGAAGCCGAGGACGGTCTGTAGAAGCCCAGGGCGGTCTTTAGCAGCCCAGGGCGGTCTTTAGAAGCCGAGGACGGTCTGTAGCAGCCCAGGGCGTTCTGTAGAAGCCGAGGACGGTCTGTAGCGACCGAGGGAGGTCTGTAGCGGCCGAGGGCGGTCTGTAGCAGCCAAGGGCGGTCTGTAGCAGCCCAGGGCGGTCTGTAGCAGCCGAGGACGGTCTGTAGCAGCCCAGGGCGGTCTGTAGCGGCCGAGGGCGGTCTGTAGCAGCCGAGGGCGGTCTGTAGCAGCCCAGGGCGGTCTGTATCAGCCGAGGGCGGTTTTTGGCAGCCGAGGACGGTCTGTAGCGGCCGAGGGCGGTCTGTAGCGGCCGAGGGCGGTCTGTAGCTGCCGAGGGCGGTCTGTAGAGGCCGAGGGCGGTCTGTAGCAGCCGAGGGCGGTATCTAGCGGCCGAGGGCGGTCTGTAGCGGCCGAGGGCGGTCTGTAGCGGCCGAGGGCGGTCTGTAGCGGCCGAGGGCTGTCTGTAGCGGCCGAGGGCGGTCTGTAGCGGCCGAGGGCGGTCTGTAGCGGCCGAGGGAGGTCTGTAGCGGCCGAGGGCGGTCTGTAGCAGCCGAGGGCGGTCTGTAGCAGCCCAGGGCGATCTGTAGAAGCCGAGGACGGTCTGTAAAACCCGAGGGCGGTCTGTAGCAGCCCAGGGCGGTCTTTAGAAGCCGAGGACGGTCTGTAGAAGCCCAGGGCGGTCTGTAGCAGCCGAGGACGGTCTGTAGAAGCCGAGGACGGTCTGTAGCAGCCCAGAACGGTCTTTAGAAGCCGAGGACGGTCTGTAGCAGCCCAGGGCGGTCTTTAGAAGCCGAGGACGGTCTGTAGAAGCCGAGGACGGTCTGTAGAAGCCGAGGACGGTCTGTAGAAGCCGAGGACGGTCTGTAGCGGCCGAGGGCTGTCTGTAGCGGCCGAGGGCGGTCTGTAGCGGCCGAGGGTGGTCTGTAGAGGCAGAGGGCGGTCTGTAGCGGCCGAGGGCGGTCTGTAGCAGCCGAGGACGGTCTCTAGAAGCCGAGGGCGGTCTGTAGCGGCCGAGGGCGGTCTGTAGCTGCCGAGGGCTGTCTGTAGCAGCCGAGGACGGTCTGTAGAAGCCGAGGGCGGTCTGTAGCGGCCGAGGGCGGTCTGTAGCGGCCGAGGGCGGTCTGTAGCGGCCGAGGGCGGTCTGTAGCGGCCGAGGGCTGTCTGTAGCGGCCGAGGGAGGTCTGTAGCAGCCGACTGCGGTCTGTAGCAGCCGAGGGAGGTCTGTAGCAGCAAATGGCGGTCTGTAGCAGCCCAGGGCCATCTGTAGAAGCCGAGGACGGTCTGTAGCAGCCCAGGGCGGTCTTTAGAAGCCGAGGACGGTCTGTAGAAGCCGAGGACGGTCTGTAGAAACCGTGGATGGTCTGTAGAAGCCCAGGGCGGTCTGTAGAAGCCGAGGACGGTCTGTAGAAGCCAAGGACGGTCTGTAGCAGCCCAGGGCGGTCTGTAGAAGCTGACGGCGGTCTGTAGCAGCCGAGGGTGTTCTGTAGCAGCCCAGGGCGGTCTGTAGAAGCCGAGGACGGTCTGTAGAAGCCCAGGGTGGTCTGTAGAAGTCGAGGACGGTCTGTAGAAGCCGAGGACGGTCTGTAGAAGCCCAGGGCGGTCTGTAGCAGCCCAGGGCGGTCTGTAGAAGCCGAGGACGGTCTGTAGAAGCCGTGGATGGTCTGTAGAAGCCCAGGGCGGTCTGTAGAAGCCGAGGACGGTTTGTAGAAGCCAAGGACGGTCTGTAGCAGCCCAGGGCGGTCTGTAGAAGCCGAGGACGGTCTGTAGAAGCCCAGGGCGGTCTGTAGCAGCCCAGGGCGGTCTGTAGCAGCCCAGGGCAATCTGTAGAAGCCGAGGACGGTCTGTAGAACCCGAGGGCAGTCTGTAGCAGCCCAGGGCTGTCTTTAGAAGCCGAGGACGGTCTGTAGAAGCCCAGGGCGGTCTGTAGCAGCCGAGGACGGTCTGTAGAAGCTGAGGGCGGTCTTTAGAAGCCGAGGACGGTCTGTAGAAGCCCAGGGCGTTCTGTAGAACCCGAGGACGGTCTGTAGTGACCGAGGGCGGTCTGTAGCGGCCGAGGGCGGTCTGTAGCTGCCGAGGGCGGTCTGTAGCAGCCCAGGGCGGTCTGTAGCAGCCGAGGACGGTCTGTAGCAGCCCAGGGCGGTCTGTAGCTGCCGAGGGCGGTCTGTAGCAGCCGGGGGCGGTCTGTAGCAGCCCAGGGCGGTCTGTAGCAGCCGAGGGCGGTCTTTGGCAGCCGAGGACGGTCTGTAGCGGCCGAGGGCGGTCTGTAGCGGCCGAGGGCGGTCTGTAGCTGCCGAGGGCGGTCTGTAGCGGCCGAGGGCGGTCTGTAGCGGCCGAGGGCGGTCTCTAGCGGCCGAGGGCGGTCTGTAGCTGCCGAGGGCGGTCTGTAGCAGCCGAGGGCGGTCTGTAGCGGCCGAGGGCTGTCTGTAGCGGCCGAGGGCTGTCTGTAGCGGCCGAGGGCGGTCTGTAGCGGCCGAGGGCTGTCTGTAGCAGCCGAGGACGGTCTGTAGCAGCCGAGGGCGGTCTGTAGCAGCCGAGGGCTGTCTTTAGCAGCCGAGGGCGGTCTGTAGCAGCCGAGGGCGGTCTGTAGAAGCAGAGGGCGGTCTGTAGCGGCCGAGGGCGGTCTGTAGCGGCCGAGGGCGGTCTGTAGCAGCCGAGGACGGTCTGTAGCAGCCGAGGGCGGTCTGTAGCGGCCGAGGGCGGTATGTAGCGGCCGAGGGCGGTCTGTAGCAGCTGAGGGCGGTCTGTAGCAGCCGAGGGCGGTCTGTAGAAGCAGAGGGCGGTCTGTAGCGGCCGAGGGCGGTCTGTAGCGGCCGAGGGCGGTCTGTAGCAGCCGAGGGCGGTCTGTAACTGCCGAGGGCGGTCTGTAGCAGCCCAGGGCGGTCTTTAGAAGCCGAGGACGGTCTGTAGAAGCCGAGGACGGTCTGTAGAAGCCGAGGACGGTCTGTAGCAGCCCAGGGCGGTCTTTAGAAGCCGAGGACGGTCTGTAGAAGCCGAGGGCGGTCTGTAGAAGCCGAGGGCGGTCTGTAGCGGCCGAGGACGGTCTGTAGCAGCCCAGGGCGGTCTGTAGCGGCCGAAGGCGGTCTGTAGCGGCCGAGGGCGGTCTGTAGCGGCCGAGGGCTGTCTGTAGCGGCCGAAGGCTGTCTGTAGCGGCCGAGGACGGTCTGTAGCAGCCGAGGTCGGTCTTTGGCAGCCGCACTTTAACCGCAAGCAATTCAAAATGTTTTGGCTTTGGTACTCGAGAGAATTGGACGGTCAGTCCTTGCATCCATACCTCTGTCTAATGGATTTGAGTTACATTTCTCCAGGCCCATCCTTTTTATATTTACATTTTTTATTTCACCTTTATTTAACCAGGTTGGCTAGTTGAGAACATGTTCTCATTTGCGACCTGCGACCAAGAGAAAGCAAGCAGTTTGACACAAACAACACACAGAGTTACACATGGAATAAACAAACATACAGTCAATAATACGATAGAAAAATCTCTATACAGCATGTGCAAATGGGGTAAGATAAGGGAGGAAAAGGCAATAAATAGGCCATGGTGGCGAAATAATTACAATATAGCAATTAAACACTGGAGTGATAGCTGTGCAGAAGATGAGTGTGCAGGTAGAGATACTGGGGTGCAAAGGAACAAAATAAGTCAAAATAAATAACAGTATGGGGGATGAGGAAGTTGGATGGGCTATTTAAAGATGGGCTATGTACAGGTGCAGTGATCTGTGAGCTGCTCTGACAGCTGGTGCTTAAAGCTAGTGAGGGAGAAATGAGTCTCCAGCCTCAGTGATCCTTCAACCTTTAACCGAAACAGTGGCGGTGGCGGGAGAGAAACGTATTTCTTGTTTAAACTGTGGAATGCCGCTTTAATACCTCAAATACGTTTCTCTCCCGCCACCGCCACTGTTTCGGTTAAAGGTTGAAGGATCACTGAAGCACCACCTGTCAGAGCAGCTCACAAATCACTGCACCTGTACACAGCCCATCTGTAAAAAGCCATTCCTACTACCTCATCCCCGCACGCACGCACGCGCACGCACACGCTAACGCACGCACACGCTAACACACGCACACGAACGCGCACACGCACACGCACACACACACGCTAATGCACGCACACACACACACACACGATGATGCTGACCCCTACTGTATTTGTCTCTGTCCCGGATGATTCAGCCGTCTCTCTGATCTCGCTGATTGAAGGTGTTTTACATCTGTGTGTATTTATGTGCCGGTGCATCATGACCACATGTAGCGTGATTACTGACACCTACCACATGTATGGTGATTACTGACACCTAACACATGTAGGGTGATTACTGACACCTAACACATGTAGGGTGATTACTGACACCTAACACATGTAGGGTGATTACTGACACCGACAAAAATGTAGGGTGATTACTGACACCTACCACATGTAGGGTGATTACTGACACCTACCACATGTATGGTGATTACTGACACCTAACACATGTAGGGTGATTACTGACATCTAAAACATGTAGGGGGATTACTGACACCTAACACATGTAGGGTGATTACTGACACCTAACACATGTAGGGTGATT
>NC_074700.1:32063610-32096110 GCF_029448725.1 Salvelinus fontinalis | reverse complement strand
TGAACGTACTTTGGTGCGAAAAGCACAAATCAATCCCAGAACAACAGCAAAGGACCTTGTGAAGATGCTGGAGGAAACGGGTACAAAAGTATCTATATCCACAGTAAAACGAGTCCTATATCGCCTTAACCTGAAAGGCCGCTCAGCAAGGAAGAAGCCACTGCTCCAAAACCGCCATAAAAAAGCCAGACTACGGTTTGCAACTGCACATGGGTACAAAGATCGTACTTTTTGGAGAAATGTCTTCTGGTCTGATAAAACAAAAATTTAACTGTTTGGCCATAATGACCATCATTATGTTTGGAGGAAAAAGGGGGAGGCTTGCAAGCCGAAGAACACCATCCCAACCGGGTGGGGGGTGCACTTCACAAAATAGATGGCATCATGAGGAAGGAAAATTATGTGGATATATTCAAGCAACATCTCAAGACATCAGTCAGGAAGTTAAAGCTTGGTCGCAAATGGGTCTTCCAAATGGACAATGACCCCAAGCATACTTCCAAAGTTGTGTCAAAATGGCTTCAGGACAACAAAGTCAAGGTATTGGAGTGGCCATCACAAAGCCCTGACCTCAATCCTATAGAAAATGTGTGGGCAGAACTGAAAAAGCGTGTGCGAATAAGGAGGCCTACAAACCTGACTCGGTTACACCAGCTCTGTCAGGAGAAATGGGCCAAAATTCACCCAACTTATTGTGGGAAGCTTGTGGAAGGCTACCTGAAAGGTTTGACCCAAGTTACACAATTTAAAGGCAATGCTACCAAATACTAATTGAGTGTATGTAAACTTCTGACCCACTGGGAATGTGATGAAAGAAATAAAAGCTGAAATAAATAATTCTCTCTACTATTATTCAGACATTTCACATTCTTAAAACAAAGTGGTGATCCTAACTGACCTAAGACAGGGAATTTTTACTAGGATTAAATGTCAGGAATTGTGAAAAACTGAGTTTAAATATATTTTGCTAAGGTGTATTTAGACTTCCTACTTCAACTGTGTGTACATATAGGTTCGGCGTTAATTAGGTACTAGACAACAGGATAGATGACAGTAGCAGCAACGTATGTGAGGAGTCATAAGAGGTCAAAGGTCAAAGCACAGAGAACCAAATAGTGTAACGTCCTGACCAGAGTTCGCATGTGTTTTGCTTGTTTAGTGTTGGTCAGGACGTGAGCTGGGTGGGAATTCTATGTTGTGTGTCTAGTTTGTCTGTTTCTATGTTGGGTTAAATGTGTTGCCTGATATGGTTCTCAATTAGAGGCAGGTGTTTGACGTTTCCTCTGATTGAGAACCATATTAAGGTAGCCTGCTGTTCTCACTGTTTGTTTGTGGGTGATTGTTCCTGTGTCAGTGTTGGTGCTACACGGGACTGTGACGGTTAGTGTGTTTTGTCAGTTTTGTACAGTGTCTTGTTTTGTTTTGATTAAATTCATGATGTCTAATTACCACGCTGCACATTGGTCCTCTGATCCTTCTCGCCTCTCCTCGTCCGATAAGACTGCCGTTACAAATAGGTGCAGTCTTATGGCTTGGCGTGGAAGCTGTTCAGGGTTGTTGTTGTTTCCAGAGTCCAGCACATTTGTGATTCACTTATGATTCAAAGTCACAACTACTCAACGGAGTAGACAGAGAGAGGGGGGGTCAACACTCAGCAGGTTACCATAACTTATTCCAGTGTCCCTAAAGTTTTGTTGACAGCGACAGTGGAATTTTAATGTGGTTTGCATGGGAGCGAGCTCACGCCCGACGAAATGTTTACACACACACAGAGGAAGGCGAGAGAAAGGCGAGAGAGCTAGTTGGCCTGGTTTGCTGAGATGGAGCCACATACTGTCCATCATTACAGTTTGTTTAGTAACAACATGGGGCTGAATTCCAGGAGATACATAAACTTTACATAAACAAACACCTGAGCAGAATGATGTGTGCGTGTGTGTGTGTGTGTGTGTGTGTGTGTGTGTGTGTGTGTGTGTGTGTGTGTGTGTGTGTGTGTGTGTGTGTGTGTGTGTGTGTGTGTGTGTGTGTGTGTGTGTGTGTGTGTGTGTGTGTGTGTGTGTGTGTGTGAACCACTGATAAGGCAGAGAGTGAGCTCTTTATCTCCCTGTTTACACTAATCCTCACACCATGGATCACATTTGACCCAATACTGATTCTCTGTGTTTGTGTACATCGGTATTATGCTAATAATATGTATCATACTATTATTGTACTGAGTGTACTGAGGAATGTACAATCTCTGGGGGACATATGTATACTGTTGTTTGTCTTCTGTTAGTTGTGTATAGACATACATTGCCTTTGTCCACACATTATACATTACAGCCTTATTCTAAAATGGTTTAAATATAGATTTTTCTCATCAATCTACACACACACGCACGCACGCACGCACGCACGCACGCACGCACGCACGCACGCACGCACGCACGCACACACACACACACACACACACACACACACACACACACACACACACACACACACACACACACACACACACAACTTCAGCACTAACCTGATACAATGAAAAGCTTTGAGACCAAAAAAGCATTCAAACAATGTTCTGTCCAGTGATTAGAACCAAAATATACTTTTATATAATGAAGTGATGAAAATGTTTTTAACCGGATATGGTTGGGTAAAATGTTTTTAACAGGATATGGTTGGGTAAAATGTTTTTAAACAGGATATGGTTGGGTAAAATGTTTTTAAACAGGATATGGTTGGGTAAAATGTTTTTAAACAGGATATGGTTGGGTAAAATGTTTTTAACCGGATATGGTTGGGTAAAATGTTTTTAACAGGATATGGTTGGGTAAAATGTTTTTAAACAGGATATGGTTGGGTAAAATGTTTTTAACCGGATATGGTTGGGTAAAATGTTTTTAACAGGATATGGTTGGGTAAAATGTTTTTAACCGGATATGGTTGGGTAAAATGTTTTTAACAGGATATGGTTGGGTAAAATGTTTTTAAACAGGATATGGTTGGGTAAAATGTTTTTAACAGGATATGGTTGGGTAAAATGTTTTTAAACAGGATATGGTTGGGTAAAATGTTTTTAACAGGATATGGTTGGGTAAAATGTTTTTAACAGGATATGGTTGGCTAACTGGTTAAAAAAACGTATTCCAGCCGGTGTCAATTCCACAAGTCGCCATCGGCGATGACGTTGCTGTCTGTCTCTCTGATGTTCGCAACATTGTTTAATAATATTGAAATTCGATTTCCTGCTGTCCCATAGTGGTCGGGACGAGACAGACAGGCAGCTTTTCTCAGCCAGTCTAAATCGTGAATCAGCATCATTTTTTATAAATATATACCAAGACATGTCAATAGAATAAACAGGAAGTGCAGCTAGTCTGCTGTCATTCCAGCTTCAGTTTTAAGTGATGGTTGTAGCTGTGTTGTTGGCTAGCTCCTCTGAATGGTGTCTGAGCTGAGAAAGGACATGTTTTCTGGACCAGGTAAAATCGTGCATCATTATCTCATTATTATGGATTTACCCCCCCCCCCCCAAAAAGAAAAACAATCACTAGAAACCAGCTAAAACAAACGCAAATTCAACGACTTTGCTGTTATTTCCTGCTGCAGACTGTTTTACGTGACTGTGTTAGCCGAAGTCTAGGCTAGTCTCTTAAAGCTGGGGGGGTACTAAGCTAACATAAGGAATTGTTTTAAGATGGTCATATCATGGATCATTTAACTATTTGATTTTGAATTTTAGGACTGGGTCGTGTCTCTGGCAACCAAACCGATAGAACGAATGACCAGCAGTCTGGCATAGAAACCCTAGATTTTGAGTCGGGACTAAATCTGGGGGAAGAATGAAATAGTATTTTTTTTAAACAATCAAAATACCGTTTTTAATGAAAATATGTTAGTCATTATTTGAATATGTTGGTAACCCGTTGCCTAAAAGTGATTATGCCCTCGAAGCCGGTGTTTTGGAGGAGTAATGTAACAATGTAACAGTATAACTTTAAACCGTCCCCTCGCCCCGACACGGGCGCGAACCAGGGACCTTCTGCACACATCAACAACGGTCGCCCTCGAAGCATCGTTACCCATCGCTCCACAAAGGCCGCGGCATTGGCACGGTTTGCCGGCCCTCAACGTGCAATTATATCCTCCAAAACACCGGCTTCTCAAGCATTATCACACGTCATGTTTATTAACTAACAGTTAATGAACAACACAGACAAAATGACAAGTGCTTTCAAACTAATCTCGTACTTGTATACTTATTCTGTCTACTGAATGTTTAGTAATGAAGCAGGTAACCAATAACACTGAATGTTTTATAATGAATCAGATAACCAATAACACTGAATGTTTAATAATGAAGCAGGTAACCAATAACACTGAATGTTTTATAATGAATCAGGTAACCAATAACACTGAATGTTTTATAATGAATCAGATAACCAATAACACTGAATGTTTAATAATGAAGCAGAAAACCGATAACACTGAATGTTTAGTAATGAAGCAGAAAACCGATAATGACAATGATTTGAACCACAGACTAATATTTGCTGGTCGCACACTAATTACTGAATTACCCCAGAATGAACCGGCACACGAGACAGTGTGTGTGTGTGTGTGTGTGTGTGTGTGTGTGTGTGTGTGTGTGTGTATGTGTGTGTGTGTGCGTGTGTGCGAATGCCTCTGTGTCTGTATTTATGCATGCATGTGTGAGTTGAGGAGAGATGAACAGGAAATGATCACATAAATTATTAAAATTATGAGATGAATAAATCTCCCTGGGTAGGATAGAGTTTGTGGGGAAGACGTGTGTGTGTGTGTGTGTGTGTGTGTGTGTGTGTGTGTGTGTGTGTGTGTGTGTGTGTGTGTGTGTGTGTGTGTGTGTGTGTGTGTGTTAAACATGGAGAGAGTAGTGTCTCTGAGTAGGTTTAGCTAGTACTTCTGGGAGGTGGTTTGTTCCATCTAGTACTTCTGGGAGGTGGTTTGTTCCATCTAGTAATGCTGGGAGGTGGTTTGTTCCATCTAGTAATGCTGGGAGGTCGTTTGTTCCATCTAGGAATGCTGGGAGGTCGTTTGTTCCATCTAGTAATGCTGGGAGGTCGTTTGTTCCATCTAGTAATGCTGGGAGGTGGTTTGTTCCATCTAGTAATGCTGGGAGGTGGTTTGTTCCATCTAGTAATGCTGGGAGGTCGTTTGTTCCATCTAGTAATGCTGGGAGGTCGTTTGTTCCATCTAGTACTTCTGGGAGGTCGTTTGTTCCATCTAGTAATGCTGGGAGGTGGTTTGTTCCATCTAGTAATGCTGGGAGGTGGTTTGTTTCATCTAGTAATGCTGGGAGGTGGTTTGTTCCATCTAGTAATGCTGGGAGGTGGTTTGTTCCATCTAGTAATGCTGGGAGGTGGTTTGTTCCATCTAGTAATGCTGGGAGGTGGTTTGTTCCATCTAGTAATGCTGGGAGGTCGTTTGTTCCATCTAGTAATGCTGGGAGGTTGTTTGTTCCATCTAGTAATGCTGGGAGGTCGTTTGTTCCATCTAGTAATGCTGGGAGGTGGTTTGTTCCATCTAGTAATGCTGGGAGGTCGTTTGTTCCATCTAGTATTGCTGGGAGGTGGTTTAGTTTAGCTAGGACTGCTGGGCGGTGGTTTAGTTTAGCTAGGGCTGCTGGGAGGTGGTTTAGTTTAGCTAGGGATGCTGGGAGGTGGTTTAGTTTAGCTAGGACTGCTGGGAGGTGGTTTAGTTTAGCTAGGACTGCTGGGAGGTGGTTTAGTTTAGCTAGGGCTGCTGGGAGGTCGTTTAGTTTAGCTAGGACTGCTGGGAGGTGGTTTGTTCCATCTAGTAATGCTGGGAGGTGGTTTGTTCCATCTAGTAATGCTGGGAGGTGGTTTGTTCCATCTAGTAATGCTGGGAGGTGGTTTGTTCCATCTAGTAATGCTGGGAGGTGGTTTGTTCCATCTAGTAATGCTGGGAGGTTGTTTGTTCCATCTAGTAATGCTGGGAGGTCGTTTGTTCCATCTAGTAATGCTGGGAGGTGGTTTGTTCCATCTAGTAATGCTGGGAGGTGGTTTGTTCCATCTAGTAATGCTGGGAGGTCGTTTGTTCCATCTAGTAATGCTGGGAGGTCGTTTGTTCCATCTAGTAATGCTGGGAGGTGGTTTGTTCCATCTAGTAATGCTGGGAGGTCGTTTGTTCCATCTAGTAATGCTGGGAGGTGGTTTGTTCCATCTAGTAATGCTGGGAGGTGGTTTGTTCCATCTAGTAATGCTGGGAGGTGGTTTGTTCCATCTAGTAATGCTGGGAGGTCGTTTGTTCCATCTAGTATTGCTGGGAGGTGGTTTAGTTTAGCTAGGACTGCTGGGCGGTGGTTTAGTTTAGCTAGGGCTGCTGGGAGGTGGTTTAGTTTAGCTAGGGCTGCTGGGGGGTGGTTTAGTTTAGCTAGGACTGCTGGGAGGTGGTTTAGTTTAGCTAGGACTGCTGGGAGGTGGTTTAGTTTAGCTAGGGCTGCTGGGAGGTCGTTTAGTTTAGCTAGGACTGCTGGGAGGTGGTTTGTTCCCTCTGGGACTGTTGGGAGGTGGTTTAGTTTAGCTAGGGCTGCTGGGAGGTGGTTTAGTTTAGCTAGGGCTGCTGGGAGGTGGTTTGTTCCATCTGGGAGTGCTAGGAGGTACTTTGTTCCATGTGGGACTGCTGGGAGATGGTTTGTTCCATCTAGGAATGCTGGGAGGAGATTTGAATTAGCTAGTACTTCTGGGAGGTGGTTCGGTTTTGCTAGGAATTCTGGGAGGTCGTTTGTTCCATCTAGGAATGCTGGGAGGTGGTTTGGTTTAGCTAGGACTGCTGGGAGGTGGTTTGGTGGTCTCAGAGAGCTGATGATGGGAGGTGGTTTGGTGTTCTCAGAGAGCTGATGATGGGAGCTGGTTTGGTGTACTCAGGGAGCTGATGATAGGAGGTGGTTTGGTGGTCTCAGAGAGCTGATGATGGGAGATGGTTTGATTTAGCTAGGACTGCTGGGAGGTGTTTTGGTTTAGCTAGGACTGCTGGGAGGTGGTTTGGTGGTCTCAGAGAGCTGATGATGGGAGGTGGTTTGGTGGTCTCAGAGAGCTGATGATGGGAGGTGGTTTGGTGGTCTCAGAGAGCTGATGATGGGAGGTGGTTTGGTGGTCTCAGGGAGCTGATGATGGGAGGTGGGTTGGTGTTCTCAGAGAGCTGATGATGGGAGGTGGTTTGGTGGTCTCAGGGAGCTGATGATGGGAGGTGGTCTGGTGGTCTCAGAGAGCTGATGATGGGCGGTGGTTTGGTGTTTTCAGAGAGCTGATGATGGGAGGTGGTTTGGTGGTCTCAGGGAGCTGATGATGGGAGGTGGTCTGGTGGTCTCAGAGAGCTGATGATGGGAGGTGGTCTGGTGGTCTCAGAAAGCTGATGATGGGAGGTGGTTTGGTGGTCTCAGAGAGCTGATGATGGGAGGTGGTTTGGTTTAGCTAGGACTGCTGGGAGGTGGTTTGGTGGTCTCAGAGAGCTGATGATGGGAGGTGGTTTGGTGGTCTCAGAGAGCTGATGATGGGAGGTGGTTTGGTGGTCTCAGAGAGCTGATGATGGGAGGTGGTTTGGTGTTCTCAGAGAGCTGAGGATGGGAGGTGGTTTGGTGTTCTCAGAGAGCTGATGATGGGAGGTGGTTTGGTGGTCTCAGAAAGCTGATGATGGGAGGTGGTTTGGTGGTCTCAGAGAGCTGATGATGGGAGGTGGTTTGGTGGTCTCAGAGAGCTGAGGATGGGAGGTGGTTTGGTGTTCTCAGAGAGCTGAGGATGGGAGGTGGTTTGGTGTTCTCAGAGAGCTGATGATGGGAGGTGGTTTGGTGGTCTCAGAAAGCTGATGCTTGGAAAGAGAAGACTAGTGGGAGGAAATACACACAACGGACACCTGTGATATTTGAAAGTGATGAGATGTGTTTCACTTAAGGGGGAAAGTTCACCCAATTTAAAAAAGAAATAGATATTGTTTTCTTTATTCTGTAAACAGTCTATGGACACGGTTTGACAGCAATCCATGTTTTTTTGATCTATGCATTACAATACATGATACGTAAAAAATGCTAATATAGGTCCCGTGTCTTGAATGGGATTTGTGACACAACTGCTAAAACGTTAGCATTTGGAAGCAGTGCCAGGGAAACGAAACCAAAGCATGGATAGCTTCTCTTGTCTTCTCTTGTCTTCTCTTCTCTTCTCTTCTCGGTTGACCAGCTAATAAGCTCAGGTGAGATTGGTCAGGTCAACATACATGTTAAATAGAGGGAGAAACATGGTGAGTAATGGGAGAGTAACACCGCAATAAATAAAGGTCCCCCTATGTTACAGCATACAGACAAGAGTTACTTTGTCTGTTGACGAGAGAGACAGAGAGACCATCGTTACAACACTGCATGATAAGATTTTTTTAAATTTCTCTATTCCTTTGGAACGTTTGTGAGTGTGTGGTCCCGTGTGGCTCAGTTGGTAGAGCATGGTGCTTGCAACGCCAGGGTTGTGGGTTCATTTCCCACGGGGGGACCAGGGTTCAATTCCCACGGGGGGACCAGGATGAATATGTATGAACTTTCCAATTT
Organism: Salvelinus fontinalis; assembly: GCF_029448725.1. Lineage (NCBI taxonomy): Eukaryota > Metazoa > Chordata > Actinopteri > Salmoniformes > Salmonidae > Salvelinus > Salvelinus fontinalis. The sequence continues at coordinate 32,087,523 of NC_074700.1, read as the reverse complement.
GTAAGTCGCTCTGGATAAGAGCATCTGCTAAATGACTTAAATGTAATGTTTACTGTCATTTTTTTATTGTTTATTTCACTTTTGTTTATTATCTATTTCACTTGCTTTGGCAATGTAAACATATGTTTCCCATGCCATTAAAGCCTATTGAATTGAGAGACAGCGAGACAGAGAGACAGAGAGAGAGAGAGAGAGAGAGAGGGAGACAGAGAGACAGAGAGACACTCGGCTGGAGAGACCTGCTGTGTTTCTGAGTGTGTGTTTTAAACTGAGTTTGATAGGAACATTTTCTGAATCACTTTCGCTCTCTATACAGACTCATTATAGAGTCACTCATTGGGGAATGTGCTAAAAGCATTTCCATGTTTCTCTGTTCTGACAGTATGCACTTATTATTCCACATTACTCATCCAGAGCTGGATCCAGAGTTAGATTCAAGTTAAATCCAGAGTTAGATTCAAGTTAAATCCAGAGTTAGATCCAGAGTTAGATCCAGAGTTAGATTCAAGTTAAATCCAGAGTTAGATCCAGAGTTAAATCCAGAGTTAGATTCAAGTTAAATCCAGAGTTAGATGCAGAGTTAAATCCAGAGTTAGATGCAGAGTTAAATCCAGAGTTAGATTCAAGTTAAATCCAGAGTTAGATGCAGAGTTAAATCCAGAGTTAGATCCAGAGTTAAATCCAGAGCTGGATCCAGAGTCAGATTCAAGTTAAATCCAGAGTTAGATTCAAGTTAAATCCAGAGTTAGATGCAGAGTTAAATCCAGAGTTAGATTCAAGTTAAATCCAGAGTTAGATTCAAGTTAAATCCAGAGTTAGATGCAGAGTTAAATCCAGAGTTAGATCCAGAGATAAATCCAGAGCTGGATCCAGAGTCAGATTCAAGTTAAATCCAGAGTTAGATTCAAGTTAAATCCAGAGTTAGATGCAGAGTTAAATCCAGAGCTGGATCCAGAGTTAGTTACAAGTTAAATCCAGAGTTAAATCCAGAGTTAGATCCAGAGTTAGATCCAGAGTTAGATCCAGAGTTAGATCCAGAGTTAGATCCAGAGTTGGTTCCAGAGTTGGTTCCAGAGTTGGTTCCAGAGTTGGATCCAGAGTTGGATCCAGAGTTGGATCCAGAGTTAAATCCAGAGTTAGATCCAGAGTTGGATCCAGTTAGATCCAGAGTTAGATCCAGAGTTAGATCCAGAGTTAGATCCAGAGTTAGATCCAGAGTTAGATCCAGAGTTGGTTCCAGAGTTGGTTCCAGAGTTGGATCCAGAGTTGGATCCAGTTAGATCCAGAGTTAGATCCAGAGTTAGATCCAGAGTTAGATCCAGAGTTGGTTCCAGAGTTGGATCCAGAGTTGGATCCAGTTAGATCCAGAGTTAGATCCAGAGTTAAATCCAGAGTTGGATCCAGAGTTGGATCCAGAGTTGGATCCAGAGTTGGATCCAGAGTTAAATCCAGGGTTAAATCCAGAGTTGGATCCAGAGTTGGTTCCAGAGTTGGTTCCAGAGTTGGTTCCAGAGTTGGTTCCAGAGTTGGTTCCAGAGTTGGATCCAGAGTTGGATCCAGAGTTGGTTCCAGAGTTAAATCCAGAGTTAAATCCAGAGTTAAATCCAGAGTTGGATCCAGAGTTGGGATCCAGAGTTGGGATCCAGAGTTAAATCCAGAGTTGGATCCAGAGTTGGATCCAGAGTTAAATCCAGAGTTAAATCCAGAGTTAAATCCAGAGTTGGATCCAGAGTTAGATCCAGAGTTAAATCCAGAGTTGGATCCAGAGTTAGATCCAGAGTTAAATCCAGAGTTAAATCCAGAGTTAAATCCAGAGTTAGATCCAGAGTTGGGATCCAGCGTTAAATCCAGAGTTAAATCCAGAGTTGGGATCCAGAGTTAAATCCAGAGTTGGATCCAGAGTTGGATCCAGAGTTAAATCCAGAGTTGGATCCAGAGTTGGATCCAGAGTTGGATCCAGAGTTGGATCCAGAGTTAAATCCAGAGTTGGGATCCAGAGTTAAATCCAGAGTTAGATCCAGAGTTGGATCCAGAGTTGGATCCAGAGTTGGATCCAGAGTTGGATCCAGAGTTGGTTCCAGAGTTGGATCCAGAGTTGGTTCCAGAGTTGGGTCCAGAGTTAAATCCAGAGTTGGATCCAGAGTTGGATCCAGAGTTGGTTCCAGAGTTGGATCCAGAGTTGGTTCCAGAGTTGGGTCCAGAGTTAAATCCAGAGTTGGATCCAGAGGTGTCAGGTTGATGATAAATGCCCATTATTAATGTTCTCTTCCGTCAATTTGTCTAATCATTGGTTATTAAGCTCTAACAATGTCTCTCTGTTTTAACGATGTCCACTTACTGCTGTTTGACAGATAGTGCTGTCTCCAGAATTACATAGCAGTTGCAAGCTTGATGAGATATCCATTGTCCTACATTTCCTGTCCTGTCAGTTTGTCTCATCATTAGTTTGGGAGCTGGATGAACACACTCATTATGCACGTATTAAACATGACCTTTATGAATAAGGCCTTAATTCTATTATCACTCATATTCTATTCACCTCAATGTAACTGTTACGTTCCCCAGCAAGGAAACCAAATAATGTCGCTCAAACAGAAAGGGGAGGAACTAGCACAGAGTCACTGACCAACAACCAAACGGGTGTCTTCTAATTCGTTGAGAGCTGGACGAAGCAACGTCATCTACACTGAGTGTATCAAACATTAAGAACACTAAAGATTTGGCTGATGGGTCATCAGATCCTCAAAGAGGTTCTACAGCTGCACCGTCGAGAGCATCCTGACTGGTTGCATCACTGCCTGGTATGTCAACTGCTTGGCCTTCGACCGCAAGGCATTACAGAGGGTCGTGCGTACGGCCCAGTTCATCACTGGGGCCAAGCTGCCTGCCATCCAGGACCTCCATACCAGGCGGTGTCAGAGGAAGGCTCTACAGATTGTTGGTTAATAATGGCTTGTAAGTAAACATTTCACTGTAAAGTGTACCCTGTTGTATTTGGCGCATTTAACAAATAACATTTGATTTGATTTGAACTTTCTAATATTGAGTTTTCACAGGCGACATTGGACTCCACAAGGTGAAGAAAGCGTTCCACAGGGATGCTGGCCCATTGTGACTCCAATGCTTCCCCACAGTTGTGTCAAGTTGGCTGGATATCCTTTGGGTGGTGGACCATTCTTGATACACACAATAAACTGCTGACTGTGAAAAACCCAGCACCGTTGCAGTTCTTGACACAAACCGGTGCGTCTGGCACCTACTACCGTACCCCGTTCAAAGGCACTTAAATATTTTTGTCTTGCCCATTCACCCTCTGAATGGCACACATACACAATCCATGTCTCAATTGACTCAAGGCTTAAAAATCCTTATTTAACCCCGTCTCCTCCCCTTCATCTAGTGGATTTAACAAGTGACATCAATAAGGGATCATAGTTTTACCTGTATTCACCTGGTCAGTCTGTCATGGATATTGCAGGTGATCTTAATAAAGTTTTGTCCACTCAGTGTACATTGACCTGTGGTATAGTAAATGTAACCTTTATTTACAGTTTTTCGCAATTGTTTACACACTAAAATTGGAACTTGAAACGCAATCACCCGAAACCTGAAACTCTTGTACCAAATCCCTAAACCAAGATTGACAAATTGCAATTTCCTGAAATTACATTTCCTGCTTTACACTCAGTTTTCATTTCTATATTACACTTTTTAGCAAAACACTACACACAGTTCTCTAGATTAGGCACAACATTAAACATTTAAATCTCTTTAGTCCCTTTGGAAAGAAACACCAATCAAAATGCCAAGCTCGACACAAGAATTGTCAACACCCACTCCTTACAGGTGGAAACACTAGTTGCTGAATTGTTCACTTAGAAATCAGAGCTTTAAGCACTATAAAAGGCCACAGATGAGCTCTCCTGTTCTGGAGAAAAATGGAGGTCAATGGTGAAGCAAGAGCTAGAGGTGAAGGAGTGAGAGGAAGAGGAGGAGGATGAGGAGGATGAGGAGGACGAGGAAGGACAGTTGTCTCAGATGAGATCAGGGCCACATTGGTTGACCATGTGTTCAACCATGGATTGAGTATGAGGGAGGCTGGGCAGAGAGTTCAGCCCAACCTGAGCCGCTACACGGTTACATCTATCATCATTCAGTAATGACAACCAGTAAGTTACCTACCATCTACACTATGCTCTTCATGTATGTATACTGTAGTATACTGTAGTCCGACATCCGCAGGCCTATGTTACTCAGTGATTGTTGGCCAATGTTACAGTAATGTCATTTCATATTGAAAGAAAATAGATTATTTTAGCTTACTGTAACCAATCATATCATATTTGTGGATCTTCTGCAGAACTGAGCCAGGTCATGGTGGAAGACACCGTTCACACCAGAACAGGAGAGACGGCCAGGCCATGGTGGAAGACACCGTTCACACCAGAACAGGAGACCGCTATTGTGAACATGGTGGTGGCAAACAATACCATTAGCCTATAATAAATCCAGAGGCAAAAAAATTGCAGACAACACACTATTCAATAACATTCACCAGGTGGGCTTGTCTACATCTACAGGGTGGCATTTGAACGAAACTCACGGTTAAAGAACAGCGCTATGAATATGTGGAAGTAAGTACTATACTGTGAATTTACTATCATATCAGCACTGTATAGACACATAACAGTACTGTAATCCAGTGTATTGTGCCTCACCATATTGACTGCTCTGGGTCTATGTCACATTGTCTTGTCTGTTTCAGACAGTCTTGGAGCTGGATGCCGCTGCAATTCCGTGCCGTTGTGAATGTCCCTGGACATTCATCCCCATGTGGCGCAGCCGTTAGCCAGCAAGGTGTCCTCTATCACTATGCCAACCTTGGTCCCTACAACGCCGCCCTTCTCGTCACATTCCTGGACACACTACATGGCTTCCTCATTCCAGCCGAGCAGAAGGGGTGGACCAGCGCAGCCCAGGTATGTTGTCATCTGGGACAACGGGAGTTTCCACCGGGCTGCTCTGGTCCACAACTGGTTCATCGACCACCCACAATTTATTGTTCTATACCTCCCACCATATTGTTTTTTTCGGCATGGCGATGGAAAGTGTATGACCGCCATCCCCTCACACGCATGCCTCCTCTCCAGGGAATGGAGGATGCATGTGGTGAAGTTGATGTGGGGGCTTTCAGCGGCTGGATCCGTCACTCCAGAAGATTCGTTCCCCGCTGTTTAGCCAGGGAGAACATTGCTTGTGATGTAGATGAGGTGCTGTGGCCAGACCCGAATAGGAGGCAAGATGCAGCCTAATGTGTTTTTGTCTTTTTGTGTTTAGAGTTTTGAAAGAATGAACCACTTTCATTTTGTCTTGTTGTACAGAAAACCCTTTATCTGACTGACTGTTTTTCCTGGTCTTCTCTTGTTGGGTTTGGAAAGTGTTACATACTAAACAAGTGTTAGAAAATACTGCATTTTTTGGAAATAAATGACAATGTTTTTGTTCCTATATTGCATTTGTGTGTGTTTATTTATGTATATTTGAGAAGGTATACATTACTGTAACAATCTGTTACAACCGGCTACAGGGTAACACTGAAAATGCAAAAGGCATAAACCTACTGATGGGATATTCATAGTAGTGTTTAGTGTTGTTGGTTGGTAGACAGATATATTGTCACGTTCCTGACCTGTTTTTCCTTTTTCTTGCATTTATTTTAGTTGGTCAGGGCGTGAGTTGGGGTGGGTTGTCTATGCGTTATTTTCTATGTTGGGATGTTTGTGTTCGGCCGGGTATGATTCTCAATCAGAGACAGCTGTCAATCGTTGTCCCTGATTGAGAATCATACTTAGGCAGCCTGGGATTCACGTGTGTTTTGTGGGTGTTTGTATCTCGTGTCTGTATTCGTGCCACACGGGACTGTTTGTCGGTTCGTTTCTCTTTTGTCAGTTTGTTCCGTTTATTTTGTTAATAAATAATCATGGACACAAACCACTCAGCATATTGGTCTGATCCTTCTCGCCTCTCCTCCTCGTCCGAGGAGGAGGATTACGACGACCGTTACATATATTCATACGACGTGTGTGTTTGTGTCATTTTGATGCATGAGAACAGTTTTGAACGCAGTGTTTGCTTTTGCGAGAGATTTGTAGAGTTTTGCATTTTGCGTTTAGAGTTTTTGGGCAAAATGGTCCAAAAAATTTAGAAAACCTTTAACTAGGCAAGTCAGTTAAGGACAAATTCTTACTTGGAAATTACAGCCTACCAGGGAACAGTGGTTTAACTCTGTTCCAACTCTGGATCAGTAATGTGGGGGGCAGCACGACAGACTGTTACCTTGTCAGCTCAAGGATTCGATCCGGCAACCTTTGATTACTGGCCCAAAGCTAGGCTACATGCAACCCCATTATAGGAGCAAGTAAAGCGTAGTGCATCCTGGGAAGTAGCAAATTAGGGGCGGAGCATGCAAGCGGATGAGGACATGTGGCTATATGGAAGATATTATATAGTAAAACCTGCAAAAGAGGGAATGCAAATACGCACTAGCTGCCCAATATAAAACAACACAACCGTACCAACTAGCCTCCACCGTGTCCCAATATAAAACACCACAACCCTACCAACTAGCCTCCACCGTGTCCCAATATAAAACACCACAACCCTACCAACTAGCCTCCACCGTGTCCCAATATAAAACACAACCCTACCAACTAGCCTCCACCATGTCCCAATATAAAACACCACAACCCTACCAACTAGCCTCCACCGTGTCCCAATATAAAACACCACAACCCTACCAACTAGCCTCCACCGTGTCCCAATATAAAACAGAACCCTACCAACTAGCCTCCACCGTGTCCCAATATAAAACACAACCCTACCAACTAGCCTCCGCCGTGACCAATATAAAACACCACAACCCTACCAACTAGCCTCCACCGTGTCCCAATATAAAACACAACCCTACCAACTAGCCTCCACCGTGTCCCAATATAAAACACAACCCTACCAACTAGCCTCCACCGTGTCCCAATATAAAACACCACAACCCTACCAACTAGCCTCCAACATGTCCCAATATAAAACACCACAACCCTACCAACTAGCCTCCGCCGTGACCAATATAAAACACCACAACCCTACCAACTAGCCTCCACCGTGTCCCAATATAAAACAAAACCCTACCAACTAGCCTCCACCGTGTCCCAATATAAAACACCACAACCCTACCAACTAGCCTCCACCGTGTCCCAATATAAAACACCACAACCCTACCAACTAGCCTCCACCGTGTCCCAATATAAAACACCACAACCCTACCAACTAGCCTCCACCGTGTCCCAATATAAAACACCACAACCCTACCAACTAGCCTCCACCGTGTCCCAATATAAAACACCACAACCCTACCAACTAGCCTCCACCGTGTCCCAATATAAAACACCACAACCCTACCAACTAGCCTCCACCGTGTCCCAATATAAAACACAACCCTACCAACTAGCCTCCACCGTGTCCCAATATAAAACACAACCCTACCAACTAGCCTCCACCGTGTCCCAATATAAAAGACCACAACCCTACCAACTAGCCTCCACCGTGTCCCAATATAAAACACCACAACCCTACCAACTAGCCTCCACCGTGTCCAATATAAAACACCACAACCCTACCAACTAGCCTCCACCGTGTCCCAATATAAAACACCACAACCCTACCAACTAGCCTCCACCGTGTCCCAATATAAAACACCACAACCCTACCAACTAGCCTCCACCGTGTCCCAATATAAAACACCACAACCCTACCAACTAGCCTCCACCGTGTCCAATATAAAACACCACAACCCTACCAACTAGCCTCCACCGTGTCCAATATAAAACACCACAACCCTACCAACTAGCCTCCACCGTGTCCCAATATAAAACACCACAACCCTACCAACTAGCCTCCACCGTGTCCCAATATAAAACACCACAACCCTACCAACTAGCCTCCATCGTGTCCCAATATAAAACACCACAACCCTACCAACTAGCCTCCACCGTGTCTCAATATAAAAGACCACAACCCTACCAACTAGCCTCCACCGTGTCCCAATATAAAACACCACAACCCTACCAACTAGCCTCCACCGTGTCCTAATATAAAACACCACAACCCTACCAACTAGCCTCCACCATGTCCCAATATAAAACACAACCCTACCAACTAGCCTCCACCATGTCCCAATATAAAACACCACAACCCTACCAACTAGCCTCCACCGTGTCCAATATAAAACACCACAACCCTACCAACTAGCCTCCACCGTGTCCCAATATAAAACACCACAACCCTACCAACTAGCCTCCACCGTGTCCCAATATAAAACACCACAACCCTACCAACTAGCCTCCATCGTGTCCCAATATAAAACACCACAACCCTACCAACTAGCCTCCACCGTGTCTCAATATAAAAGACCACAACCCTACCAACTAGCCTCCACCGTGTCCCAATATAAAACACCACAACCCTACTAACTAGCCTCCAACATGTCCATTATAAAACACCACAACCCTACCAACTAGCCTCCACCATGTCCCAATATAAAACACAACCCTACCAACTAGCCTCCACCATGTCCCAATATAAAACACCACAACCCTACTAACTAGCCTCCAACATGTCCATTATAAAACACCACAACCCTACCACCTAGCCTCAACCCAAAGCCAAATAATAAGTTAGATAACACTCCTCTATTTTCGAACAGTCCCTAAACTCTACCTGCGACTCCATTTCAGCATCCAACCTTTCTCTCTTTCATTCCCCCTCTCTCTCTCTCTCCCTCTCTCTCCGTCTCTCTCTCTCTCTCTCTCTCTCTCTCAATTTTTTCAATTCAATTCAATTCAAACGAATTAACAGTAAACATTACACATACAGAAGTCTCTCTCTCTCTCCCTCTCTCTCCGTACTTTCAGAGTTTCTCTTCTCTTTCATCTCTCCCCCCTCTTCCTTCCTCTTTCCCTGAGCACCAGTCCCATCTGTCTTTAATTCCGACACCCTCTCCATCTCTTTCCTCTAGTTTCCTCATTTTCCTCCCTTTCTCATCAGCATGTCTTGACTACAACTGACTCATCATCAACTCTCTCTCTCTGTCTCTCTCTCTGTCTCTAACAAGCACTCCTCTCTCTCTCTCTCCTCTCTCCCTCTCTCTTCTCTCTCTCTCTCTGTCTCTCTCACCCTCTCCTCTCTCTCTCCTTTCTCTCTCTCTCCTTTCTCTCTCTCTCCTTCTCTCTCTCTCCTTTCTCTCTCTCCTTTCTCTGTCTCTCTCAAACTCTCCTCTCTCTCTCCCTTCTCTCTCTCCTTTCTCTCTCTCTCTCTCTCTGTCTCTCTCACCTTCTCCTCTCTCTCTCTCCTTTCTCTTTCTCTCTCTCTCCTCTCTCCCTCTCTCTTCTCTCTCTCTCTCTCTGTCTCTCTCACCCTCTCCTCTCTCTCTGTCTCTCTCACCCTCTCCTCTCTCTCTCTGTCTCTCTCTCTCACCCTCTCCTCTCTCTCTCCTTTCTCTTTCTCTCTCTCTTCTCTCTCTCTACTACCTCCTCTCTCTACTCTCTTTCCTCTCTCTCTACTCTCTCCTCTCTCATCCTATCTCTTCTCTCTGTCCCTCTCTTCTCTCTCTCTCTACCTCTACCGTTCTCTACGTTCTCTATCGCTCTCTACTCTCTCTCTCTTCTCTTTTCTCTCTCCTCTCTCCTCTCACATCTCTCCTCTCTCCTCTCTCCTCTCTCTTCTCTCTACTTTCTCCATCGCTCTCTACTCTCTCTCTCTCTCTCTCTCTCTTTCTACTCTCTTTCCGCTCTACTCTCTCTCCTCTCTCCTCTCCTCTCTAGCTCTCTACTCTCTCTCTTTCTACTCTCTTTCCTCTCTCTCCTCTCTCCTCTTCTCTCTAGCTCTCTACTCTCTCTCTACTCTCTCTCTTTCTCTCTCCTCTCTCTCTTTTCTCTCTACTCTATTATCTCTCTTTCTCTACTCTCTCACCCTCTCCTCTCTCTCTCCTTTCTCTCTCTCTCCTTTCTCTCTCTCTCCTTCTCTCTCTCTCTCCTTTCTCTCTCTCTCTCTCTGTCTCTCTCAAACTCTCCTCTCTCTCTCCCTTCTCTCTCTCCTTTCTCTCTCTCTCTCTCTCTTTCTCTCTCCCTCCTCTCTCTCCCTCTCTCTTCTCTCTCTCTCTGTCTCTCTCACCTTCTCCTCTCTCTCTCTCCTTTCTCTTTCTCTCTCTCTCCTCTCTCCCTCTCTCTTCTCTCTCTCTCTCTCTGTCTCTCTCACCCTCTCTTCTCTCTCTCTGTTTCTCTCACCCTCTCCTCTCTCTCTCTGTCTCTCTCTCTCACCCTCTCCTCTCTCTCTCCTTTCTCTTTCTCTCTCTCTTCTCTCTCTCTACTACCTCCTCTCTCTACTCTCTTTCCTCTCTCTCTACTCTCTCCTCTCTCATCCTATCTCTTCTCTCTGCCCCTCTCTTCTCTCTCTCTCTACCTCTACCGTTCTCTACGTTCTCTATCGCTCTCTACTCTCTCTCTCTTCTCTTTTCTCTCTCCTCTCTCCTCTCACATCTCTCCTCTCTCCTCTCTCCTCTCTTCTCTCTACTTTCTCCATCGCTCTCTACTCTCTCTCTCTCTCTCTCTCTCTCTTTCTACTCTCTGTCCGCTCTACTCTCTCTCCTCTCTCCTCTCCTCTCTAGCTTTCTACTCTCTCTCTTTCTACTCTCTTTCCTCTCTCTCCTCTCTCCTCTTCTCTCTAGCTCTCTATTCTCTCTCTACTCTCTCTCTTTCTCTCTCCTCTCTCTCTTTTCTCTCTACTCTATTATCTCTCTTTCTCTACTCTCTCTCGCTCTCTCTCTTACTCTCACCTGGATGAGCCTGACGGGCCGGCTGAGGTAGGGGCGCTGGAACAGCAGCTGGGACGTGGGAGCCTGGCGAGCCAGCTGAGGCGTAAAAACCTGACGATCCAGCTGAGGCCTGACTTGGGACGGGCAACCTGCCGAGCCAACCGGTGCATGGAAACCTCTCGAGCCAGTTAGGACATGGAAGCCCGACGATCCAGCTAAGGCACCCCCGATTCCATTGGCGGCAACCCCCGGACCCGACGTCACCACCAACTGAAAAGCCAGCACTCCCCAATGCTTCATTTGAAGGCTGCTGCATTCTGTAAGAACCGACGCTGGAGATGAGAAGCAGGGGACATTTAATTAGGAACGGACATAGAACGGGACAGGAACAGTGTCAGGACATACGACAATGAATGCAGCAGCGGGGAACACAGCTGGGGAACTGACAAATATAGTGGAGGAAATAAAACAGGTGATAGACTCAAGGTGAGTTCAATAATTCGCTGATGCGCGTGACGAGGGAAGCAGGTGTGCAGGAGTGCGCAGAGCTGGGCAGGGGAAGTTAGCGAGAGCAGGCGGGACTGCCGGGACCCACAGTTTTTTTTTTCAAAGTTAGGGAGGAAGAGGACAGAGTTTTAGTTTCCTGGGGTTTGGAAGGTGTGGTGTGCGCGATGTCTTCTCAGCCTAGCGCGGAGGAGACGCTGTCGATACGGATTCAGGTGTGTTCCTGAGACAGGAATGAAGGTGGAGGAGGTTCTGCTCACTGTCGGTGAAAAAGTCGGAGCTGAGTTTATACATTCCGCTTCCAGAATGAACAAAGCTGTGGTTGTGTTCATGAAAAGAGCAAATTTGGTGGGTAGGCTCATTGCTAGTGGAATTTTTGTAAGGAGTGTGTTGGTGCCAATTTCTCCTCTTTCTACCCCTTTGAACAGGGTGGTAGTTGCAAATTTGCCTTAGTTTATTACAGATGATCAGATCAGGAGCTGAGTGGTTTTGGTAAGTTTGCCAGTGGGTTTTCCGTGTACTGTCAGCAGGTTGTCAGGCAGATGCCGTCAAGCACGTTGTTTCGTTCCGGAGGCAAGTGTTCATGTTTCTGAATAACAACGAGCAACAGTTAATAAGTGTGCATTTTAAAGTGAGCTATTGGGGAGAGACTCTATGAAGGGTTTGCCAGCACAGAAAATCTAGGGTGCTTTGAGTGTGGGGATTTGGGGTATCATTTCTATTTGAATTTATTATGGATTCCCTACTCTTCCTGGGGTTCCGAAAAATTAAGGCAGTTTATACAATTTTAAAAACATTATAATACATTCACAGATTTCACAACACACTGTGTGTCCTCGGGTCCCTACTCCACCACTACCACATATCTACAGTACTAAATCCATCTGTATATATAGTGCGTATGTTATCGTGTGTGTGTCTGTGTGTGTGTGTGTGTGTGTGTGTGTGTGTGTGTGTGTGTGTGTGTGTGTGTGTGTGTGTGTGTGTGTGTGTGTGTGTGTGTGTGTGTGTGTGTGTGTGTGTGTGTGTGTGTGTGTGTGTGTGTGTGTGTGTCTGTGCCAAAGTTTGTGTTGCTTCACAGTCCCCGCTGTTCCATAAGATGTTTTTTTAATCCTTTTTAATTTTATTTTACTGCTTGTGTCAGTTAGGGCATAAGAGCTTTGTATAAAGGCTGTAGACAAGGTGACAGGCGCCATTGGGGGAAATCGAGGTCAATGTGCAGGGGGCCATGAGACGCAGGCAGCAGAGGCTGGGTCTAGTCAGGTTATAGACGGTGGTGTATATGAGGCTAGGTCTAGTCAGGCTATAGATGGTGGTATAGATGAGGCTGGGTCTAGTCAGGCTATAGATGGTGGTGTAGAGGAGGCTGGATCTAGTCAGGTTATAGATGGTGGTGTAGATGAGGCTGGGTCTAGTCATGCTATAGATGGTGGTGTTGATGAGGCTGGGTCTAGTCAGGCTATAGATGGTGGTGTTGATGAGGCTGGGTCTAGTCAGGGTATAGATGGTGGTGTAGATGAGGCTGGGTCTAGTCATGTTATAGACGGTGGTGTAGATGAGGCTGGGTCTAGTCATGCTATAGATGGTGGTGTAGATGAGGCTGGGTCTAGTCAGGTTATAGATGGTGGTGTAGATGAGGCTGGGTCTAGTCAGGTTTTGCTAGTGGATGAGGAGAGTATAGTGGGGAAGGGGAAGAGACCAGGGGGGAGGAGGAGGGAGGTGTAGAAGAGGATGGGTCTAGTCAGGTTTTGCTAGTGGATGAGGAGAGTATAGTGGGGAAGGGGAAGAGACCAGGGGGGAGGAGGAGGGAGGTGTAGAAGAGGATGGGTCTAGTCAGGTTTTGCTAGTGGATGAGGAGAGTATAGTGGGGAAGGGGAAGAGACCAGGGGGGAGGAGGAGGGAGGTGTAGAAGAGGATGGGTCTAGTCAGGTTTTGCTAGTGGATGAGGAGACTATAGTGGGGAAGGGGAAGAGACCAGGGGGGAGGAGGAGGGAGGTGTAGAAGAGGATGGGTCTAGTCAGGTTTTGCTAGTGGATGAGGAGACTATAGTGGGGAAGGGGAAGAGACCAGGGGGGAGGAGGAGGGTGGTGTCATGCGGAAGAGAAAAAGGGGGCGAAGAAAGGAGTTGGGAGGGGGGAGTCTGGTTTGGTCAAAGCCACTAAGTAACCTTTGCCTGGGGGGGGGGATGCCCCGACTAGAGATGAAGGGTCAGGATGGAGATGGAGATGAGGAGGAGGAAGGTGAGTCTGAGGAAGAGGACGATGAGGAGGATTTATTTTCAGACTCCTCTTCAATGAGTCCAGAGCTGACAGCCAGTCAGGTAGAGGGGTCAAAGTATACGGTGAGAGGTGTATGAGGGAGCTTCGTCAGCTAAGGTAAACTGGGGCAAGAGCAAAGCTCTGTTATGTGGGGCAAGGGGGGATAGGGCTCCTCCTCTGCTTCCAGGGGGTTTGCAGTGGGGTTGTGAAAGGCTTAAAGTGTTGGGGGTGTACCTGGGCTCAGAGAAGTGGGTCAGGAAGAACTGGGAGGGGCTGTCACAGGCAGTGGTGTCAAGACTGGCCAGGTGGAGGTGGCTCCTGTCCCAAGGGTCATATAGAGGGAGGGTGCTGATAATCAACAACCTGGCGGCATCTTTCCTGTGGCATAAACTGGCTGCCCTCAACCACCCCCGCCGGTCTGCTCGCAGACCTGCAACGCAAGCTGGTGGACTTTTTCTGGTCGGGTTCATCACTGGCTGAGGGCGGCAGTGTTGTACATGTCCGTCCACGAAGGAGGACAGGGCCTGGTGGAACTGGAGAGCAGGGTGACTGCTTTCCGGCTAAAGGCGGCGCAGAGACTGCTGTACCATACTGATGTTGGCTGGAGGGAACCAGCATGCGCACTGCTGAGGAGAGCTGGCGGATTAGGGTTGGACCGGCAGCTGTTCCTCATGAAGCTGGAGAGACTGAGTACAGCAGGTCTCTCAGAGTTTTACTCTGTGGTGCTGAGGGCCTGGCAGCTATTAAGGCCCACACGAGAAGGGGCTGTGGAGCCTGGGCTGTGGGTGTGGGAGGAGCCTATCTTCCACAACCCAGCCATCCCTTTGAGATCGGTTCAGTCGGCCACCCTGCAGAGGCAAATGATAGCAGCGGGTTTACTGGTTGACCTGTGGGTGCTGGGGGAGGAGGGTTGGAAAACCCCGGAAGTCCTGGCACAACAAACAGGAATAACGTCTCTTAGGCTGCTGGAGAGATTCCTGGAGGAGGCCCAGGAATAATGTGCCCAATTAAATTGGGGAAGTGGTTTTGGATAGATAACTCTTTGTGTTGTTGTTAGTTTACTGTTTTCCAACTTTCCCAGAAGTCGTTAGATTCTGGATTCTTCAATTACATTCATCTGATTTCTGACGTGCTGTTCCTTCTTTTTCCGTAGTGTATTTCTGTATTGTTTTAGTGATTCACCATAGTGAAGGCGTAGACTCAGGTTTTCTGGGTCCCTAAGTTATTGGTGTGATAGGTTTGTCAATTTCTTTTCTTAGGTTTTTTTGCATTCTTCATCAAACCATTTGTCAATGTTGTTCATTTTATTTTAGGTTGTCTGCTTGAAATGTTTGTTTGATAAGGAAGCAAAGAGGTCAAATATACTGTTTATGTTGTCTACTGCCAAGTTTACACCTTCACTATTACAGTGAAACGTTTTGTCCAGGAAGTTGTCTAAAAGGGATTGTTGTTGTTGTCTAAAAGGGATTGTTGTTGTTGTCTAAAAGGGATTGTTGTTGTTGTCTAAAAGGGATTGTTGCTGTTGTCTAAAAGGGATTGTTGTTGTTGTCTAAAAGGGATTGTTGTTGTTGTCTAAAAGGGATTGTTGTTGTTGTCTAAAAGGGATTGTTGTTGTTGTCTAAAAGGGATTGTTGTTGTTGTCTAAAAGGGATTGTTGTTGTTGTCTAAATGGGATTGTTGTTGGCTAATTGTTTTCTGTTTTCTTCCACTTTCCTTCCATCTATTTCTTAATATTATTCTTTTTTTTGTTGCTTTGATGCCTCATGATTGAGTATTGCTCTGTTCAAGTAGACTCTTGTTGTGATCTGACAGGGGTGTCAGTGGGCTGACTGTGAACGCTCTGAGAGACTCTGGGTTGAGGTCAGTGATAAAGTAGTCTGCAGTACTACTGCCAACAGATGAGCTATAGGTGTATCTGCTGTAGGAGTCCCCTCGAAGTCTAACATTGACTATGTACAGACCCAGTGTGCGACAGAGCTGCAAGAGTTGTGACCCGTTTTTGTTGTTTATGTCGTCGTAGTTGTAGAAATGTTTGATTTCCCCCTCCAGGATGGAGAAGCTGTCTTCATTAAAGTATGGGGGTTCTAGTGGGGGGGATATAGGTAGGATGGAGAAGCTGTCTTCTTTAAAGTATGGGGGTTCTAGTGGGGGGATATAGGTAGGATGGAGAAGCTGTCTTCTTTAAAGTATGGGGGTTCTAGTGGGGGGGATATAGGTAGGATGGAGAAGCTGTCTTCTTTAAAGTATGGGGGTTCTAGTGGGGGGGATATAGGTAGGATGGAGAAGCTGTCTTCATTAAAGTATGGGGGTTCTAGTGGGGGGGATAGGTAGCGCGCAGGAGGACATTTTTCTCTGTTGACATCATTTCCTTTTGAATTTCTAGCCAAATGTAAAATGTTCCTATTTTGAATAATTTAATAGAGTGGGTTAGGTTAGGACCCTCTGAGTCCCTTCCCTGTTTCACACCTGGTAGTTTGGTGGATGGGACTACCAGCTCTCTATAACCTAGAGGGCAACCAGTGGGTCCGTCTCCTCTATACCACCCACCTGATAGTGTGGTGGATAGGACTACCAGCTCTCTATAACCTAGAGGGCAACCAGTGGGTCCGTCTCCTCTATACCACCCACCTGGTAGTGTGGTGGATGGGACTACCAGCTCTCTATAACCTAGAGGGCAACCAGTGGGTCGGTCTCCTCTATACCACCCACCTGGTAGTTTGGTGGATGGGACTACCAGCTCTCTGTAACCTAGAGGGCAACCAGTGGGTCCGTCTCCTCTATACCACCCACCTGGTAGTTTGGTGGATGGGACTACCAGCTCTCTGTAACCTAGAGGGCAACCAGTGGGTCCGTCTCCTCTATACCACCCACCTGGTAGTGTGGTGGATGGGACTACCAGCTCTCTATAACCTAGAGGGCAACCAGTGGGTCGGTCTCCTCTATACCACCCACCTGGTAGTTTGGTGGATGGGACTACCAGCTCTCTATAACCTAGAGGGCAACCAGTGGGTCCGTCTCCTCTATACCACCCACCTGGTAGTTTGGTGGATGGGACTACCAGCTCTCTGTAACCTAGAGGGCAACCAGTGGGTCCGTCTCCTCTATACCACCCACCTGGTAGTTTGGTGGATGGGACTACCAGCTCTCTGTAACCTAGAGGGCAACCAGTGGGTCCGTCTCCTCTATACCACCCACCTGGTAGTGTGGTGGATGGGACTACCAGCTCTCTGTAACCTAGAGGGCAAACAGTGGGTCCGTCTCCTCTATACCATGTTTCTTGTAGGATGACAATGTCTATATTACTGATTTCTTTGATGAAGTCTGGGTTCCTGCTCTTTAGGCCAAAGGCAGAGATAGTGAAGGCTTTGTGTTCCATAAAGTGTCCAATGTTGTTAGTCGTGTGGTTTGGCCTCAGGCCAGTAAGTGAGAGTAGAGCCTGCTGAGCATCTGGTACAGAGGTCCTCTTTGTAGGAGGGGAGGGGCATAAGTCTGATCTGAGGGGGCCTATATGGGGTGTGGGCGTGGTTGGTTTGGGGGGGGTTTGATTGGTTGGTTTGCAGGGGTATTGATTGGTTGGTTTGGGGGGTATTGATTGGTTGGTTAGGGGGGGTATTGATTGGTTGTTTAGGGGGGGTATTGATTGGTTGGTTAGGGGGGGTATTGATTGGTTGGTTTGGAGGGGCTTGATTGGTTGGGGTGGGGGTGTGGATGTGGCTGGTGGTGCTGTGGTCTGGATGTAGGCCCTCTTGGCATGGGTCTTCTATGTGTAGGCCCGGGGGCATCCCGCAGGTCTGGGGGAGTGTCTCGCTGGTCTACTCTCTCTCTGTCACTCTAATCTCTCTCTCTCTGTCTCGCTACTCTCTCTGTCCCTCTATTCTTTCTGTCTCGCTACTCTCCCTCTGTCTCTCTACTCTCTCTGTCTCTCTACTCTGTCTCGCTACTCTCTCTGTCTCTCTCTGTCTCGCTACTCTCTCTTTGTCTCTCTACTCTCTCGCTACTCTCTCTTTCTGTCTCTCTCTGTCTCGCTACTCTCTCTCTCTGTCTCTCTCTGTCTCGCTACTCTCTCTCTCTGTCTCGCTCTCTGTCTCTCTACTCTCTCTCTCTCTATTCTCTCTGTCTCTCTACTCTCTCGCTACTCTCTCTCGCTACTCTCTCTCTGTCTCTCTACTCTCTCTGTCTCGCTACTCTCTCTGTCTCTCTCTGTCTCGCTACTCTCTCTCTGTCTCGCTCTCTGTCTCTCTACTCTTTCTCTCTCTATTCTCTCTGTCTCTCTACTCTCTCGCTACTCTCTCTCGCTACTCTCTCTCTGTCTCTCTACTCTCTCTGTCTCGCTACTCTCTCTGTCTCGCTACTCTCTCTTTGTCTCTCTACTCTCTCGCTACTCTCTCTCTCTGTCTCTCTCTGTCTCGCTACTCTCTCTGTCTCGCTCTCTGTCTCTCTACTCTCTCTCTCTCTATTCTCTCTGTCTCTCTACTCTCTCGCTACTCTCTCTCGCTACTCTCTCTCTGTCTCTCTGTTTCTCTGTCTCTCTGTCCCTCTACCCCCTCCCTCCCTCCCTCCCTCCCTCTGTAAGCAGCCTATTTGGAGCAGCACTGTTCAATCCTCTGGGGGCTTGGCTAGAACATCTTTTTTTCTGATAGCTGAGACATGCTGTTTGATCATACACACTCTAACTTAGCTTGCCTGACACACACACACACACACACACACACACACACACACACACACACACACACACACACACACACACACACACACACACACACACACACACACACACACACACACACACACACACACACACACACACACACACACACACACACACCTGGGGCAGCTCTATGTATCTCTGTTTGAGATAGATTGTCACCAGACCCTTTGATTTGTTTGTGTGCGTGGAAGCGTCCATTTTAGTGTGTGTGTTTCTGTGTGTTTCTGTGTGTTTCTGTGTATATTTTTGTATGTGTTTGTGTTTCCCATATTTCAAAGGGGAACTTAAGGCAGCAGACAAAAGTGTACCTAGGGGACGTATTTCAAAGGGACGCAGTGATTCAAAAAAAGCTTGGAACCTTAATTAATCTCTAAGGGAAGGAAGTCAGCCACTTCCTGCTTTGAGGCCTGCAGGCAGGAAGGAATGTTATCAGATAGAATCAGAACTGGAATATCTATCATCATATCAGAACATCCTGATATTGAAGAGGGAAGTCTATCATCATATCAGAACATCCTGATATTGAAGAGAGAAGTTAATTTTTTAGATCAGCTTAAATATCTGCATTATTTATATAATATTATGATATTTTTTTATATTATATTATATTATTATATTATATATTCCAACCCCTCATATATGTTTTTTAGGTACCCGATTGGCGCAGAGTCCCTGGTTCGAATCCAGGCTGTATCACACCTGGCTGTGATTGGGAGTCCCATAGGGCGGCGCACTATTGGCCCAGCATTGTTTGGGTTTGGCCGGGGTAGGCCAACATTATAAGAATTTGTTCCTGACTGACTAGCCAAGTTAAATAAAGGTTAAATATACCAGTCAAAAGTTTGGACACACCTTCTCATTCAAGGTTTTTTATTTATAGGTACTATTTTCTACATTATAGAATAATAGTGAAGACATCAACACTATGAAATAACACATGGAATCAAGTAGTAACCAAAAAGTGTTAAAATATTAAAATATATTTTATATTTGAGATTCTTCAAAGTAGACACCCTTGCACACTCTTGGCATTCTCTCAACCAGCTTCACCTGGAATGCTTACCCCCTCAGTCTTGAAGGAGTTTCCACATATGCTGAGCACTTGTTGGCTGCTTTTCCTTTACTCTGCGGTCCAACTCATCCCAAACCATCTGAATTTGGTTGAGGTCAGGTGATTATGGAGGCCAGGTCATCTGATGCAGCACTCCATCACTCTCCTTCTTGGTCAAATAGCCCTTACACAGCCTGGAGATGTGTTGGGTCATTGTCCTGTTGAAAAACAAATTATAGTCCCACCATGTGCAAACCAGATGGGATGGCGTATCGCTGCAGAATGCTGTGGTATCTGTGCTGGTTAAGTGTGCCATAAATTCTAAATAAATCACCAAAGTGTCACCAGCACCCCCACACCATCACACCACCTCTTCCATGCTTCACGGTGGAAACCACACATGCGGAGATCATCTGTTCACCTACTCTGCATCTCACAGAGACACAGTGGTTGAAACCAAATATCAGTCCATTGGTCGTGTTTCTTGGCCCAAGCAAGTCTCTTCTTCTTATTGGTGTCCTTTAGTAGTGGTTTCTTTGCAGCAATTCGACCATGAAGGTCTGATTCACACAGTCTCCTCTGAATAGTTGATGTTGAGATGTGTCTGTGTTTGAACTCTGTGAAGCATTTATTTGGGCTGCAATTTCTGAGGCTGTTAAATCTAATGAGGTGGCAGGTAGCCTAGTGGCTAGAGCGTTGGGCCTGTAACCAAAAGGTTGGTTACCCGGAAGCTTTTAAGAAATCCCGCTATGCCCTGCGACGAACCATCAAACAAGCAAAGCATCAATACAGGACTAAGATCGAATCCTACTACACCGGCTCCGACGCTCGTCAGATGTGGCAGGGCTTGCAAACTATTACAGACTACAAAGGGAAGCACAGCCGAGAGCTGCCCAGTGACACGAGACTACCAGACGAGCTAAATAACTTCTATGCTCGCTTCGATGCAAGCAACACTGAAACATCCCTGAGAGCATCAGCTCATCCGGACAACTGTGTGATCACGCTCTCCGCAGCCGATGTGAGTAAGGCCTTTAAATAGGTTAACATTCACAAGGCCGCAGGGCCAGACGGATTACCAGGACGTGTACTGCGAGCATGCGTTTACCAACTGGCAAGTGTCTTCACTACATTTTCATCCTCTCCCTATTTGAGTCATACCAACACGTTTCAAGCAGACCACCATAGTCCCTGTGCCCAAGAACACTAAGGTAACCTGCCTAAATGACTAACGACCCGTAGCACTCACATCTGTAGCCATGAAATGCTTTGAAAAGCTGGTCATGGCTCACTTCAACACCATTATCCCTAGACCCACCATAATTTGCATACCGACCCAACAGATCCAACAGATCCACAGATGATGCAATCTCTACTGCACTCCACACTGCCCTTTCCCACCTGGACAAAAGGAACACCTATGTGA
This sequence comes from Salvelinus fontinalis, assembly GCF_029448725.1. Classification (NCBI taxonomy): domain Eukaryota; kingdom Metazoa; phylum Chordata; class Actinopteri; order Salmoniformes; family Salmonidae; genus Salvelinus; species Salvelinus fontinalis. Next base: position 32,066,709 of record NC_074700.1, on the reverse strand, counting down.
GAATAATGTTCATTGACTACAGCTCAGCGTTCAACACCATAGTGCCCTCAAAGCTCATTAAGCTAAGGACCCTGGGACTAAACACATACCTCTGCAACTGGATCCTGGACTTCCTGACGGGCCGCCCCCAGGTGGTAAGGGTAGGTAATAACACATCCGCCACGCTGATCCTCAACATGGGGGACCCTCAGGTGTGCATGGGGTGTCTCCTCCTGTACTCCCTGTTCACTCACGACTGCACGTCCAGGCACGACTCCAACACCATCATTAAGTTTGCTGATGACACACCAACACACACACACACGCACGCACGCACGCACGCACGCACGCACACACACACACACACACACACACACACACACACAAACACACACACACAGACACACAGACACACACACACACAGTTGCTACTTTGTTTATTATCTATCCTGATTGTCTAGTCATTTACCCTTGATCACCGACAACGATGAGACAGCCTACAGAGAGGAGGTCAGAGACCATGTGATGCAAGGACAACCACCTCTCCCTGTCACGGCTGTCAACAGAAGTGGACCAAGGTGCAGCGTGGTCATATTCCTTTTTATTTGAATGTCGCCAACAAAACAATAAACAATACAAATGACCATGAAGCTTAACAGGGCTATGAAGCCTCTAACAAAGTTAACTACCCACAACGAACAGAGGGAAAAAGGGCTACCTAAGTATGGTTCCCAATCAGAGACAACGATAGAAAGCTGTCCCTGATTGAGAACCATACCCGGCCAAAACATAGAAACACAAAATCATAGAAGTAAAGGACATAGAATGCCCACCCAAATCACACCCTGACCAAACCAAAAGGAGACATAAAAAAGGCTCTCTACTGTCAGGGCATGACACTCCCTCAATGTGATCAAGACAAAGGAGATGATTGTGGACTACAGGAAAAGGAGGATCGAGCTCGCCCCCATTCTCATCGACGGGACTGTAGTGGACCAGTTTGAGAGCTTCAAGGTCACATCACCAAAAAAATGAACATGGTTCAAGCACACCAAGACAGTCATGAAGACGGCACGACAAAACCTATTCCCCCTCGGGAGACTGAAAAGATTTGGCATGGGTCCTCAGATTCTCAAACGTTTTTACAGCTGCACCATCGACTGCCTGGTATGGCAACTGCTCGGCCTCCGACCGCAAGGCACTACAGTACATAACCGGGGCCAAGCTTCCTGCCATTCAGGACCTCTATACCAGGCGGTGTCAGAGAAAGGCACTAAAAATTGTCAAAGACTCCAACTCATAGGCTGTTCTCCCTGCTACCGCACGGCAAGCGGTAACGGAGCGCCAAGTCTAGGTCCAAGAGGCTTCTAAACAGCTTCTACCCCCAAACCATAAGACTCCTGAACAGCTAATCAAATGGCTACCCAGACTTTTGCTCCCCCCCCCCCCCCCCCCCCCCCAAGCAATCTGCTACTCTCTGTTATTATCTATGCACAATCTCTTTAATAACTCTACCCTCATGTACATATTACCTTGACTAACCGGTTTCCCTGCACATTGACTCTGTACCGGTACCCCCTGTATAAAGCCTCCACATTGACTCTGTACCGGTACCCCCTGTATATAGCCTCCACATTGACTCTGTACCGTAACACCCTGTATATAGCCTCCACATTGACTCTGTACCGTAACACCCTGTATATAGCCTCCACATTGACTCTGTACCGGTACACCCTGTATATAGCCTCCACATTGACTCTGTACCGGTACCCCCTGTATATAGCCTCCACATTGACTCTGTACCGGTACCCCCTGTATATAGCCTCCACATTGACTCTGTACCGTAACGCCCTGTATATAGGCTCCACATTGACTCTGTACCGTAATACCCTGTATATAGCCTCCACATTGACTCTGTACCGGTACCCCTGTATATAGCCTCCACATTGACTCTGTACCGTAACACCCTGTATATAGCCTCCACATTGACTCTGTACCGTAACACCCTGTATATAGCCTCCACATTGACTCTGTACCGGTACCCCCTGTATATAGCCTCCACATTGACTCTGTACCGTAACCCCCTGTATATAACCTCCACATTGACTCTGTACCGGTACCCCCTGTGTATAGCCTCCACATTGACTCTGTACCGTAACACCCTGTATATAGCCTCCACATTGACTCTGTACCGTAACACCCTGTATATAGCCTCCACATTGACTCTGTACCGTAACACCCTGTATATAGCCTCCACATTGACTCTGTACCGTAACACCCTGTATATAGCCTCCACATTGACTCTGGACCGTAACACCCTGTATATAGCCTCCACATTGACTCTGTACCCTAACACCCTGTATATAGCCTCCACATTGACTCTGTACCGTAACACCCTGTATATAGCCTCCACATTGACTCTGTACCGTAACGCCCTGTATATAGGCTCCACATTGACTCTGTACCGTAATACCCTGTATATAGCCTCCACATTGACTCTGTACCGGTACCCCTGTATATAGCCTCCACATTGACTCTGTACCGTAACACCCTGTATATAGCCTCCACATTGACTCTGTACCGTAACACCCTGTATATAGCCTCCACATTGACTCTGTACCGGTACCCCCTGTATATAGCCTCCACATTGACTCTGTACCGTAACCCCCTGTATATAACCTCCACACTGACTCTGTACCGGTACCCCCTGTATATAGCCTCCACATTGACTCTGTACCGTAACACCCTGTATATAGCCTCCACATTGACTCTGTACCGTAACACCCTGTATATAGCCTCCACATTGACTCTGTACCGTAACACCCTGTATATATCCTCCACATTGACTCTGTACCGTAACACCCTGTATATAGCCTCCACATTGACTCTGTACCGGTACCCCCTGTATATAGTCTCCACATTGACTCTGTACCGGTACCCCCTGTAAATAGCCTCCACATTGACTCTGTACCGGTACCCCCTGTATATAGCCTCCACATTGACTCTGTACCCTAACACCCTGTATATAGCCTCCACATTGACTCTGTACCCTAACACCCTGTATATAGCCTCCACATTGACTCTGTACCGTAACACCCTGTATATAGCCTCCACATTGAC
>NC_074700.1:32036110-32058610 GCF_029448725.1 Salvelinus fontinalis | reverse complement strand
GATTTTTTTTAGTTTGTGAATTTTCAAAACACTTTCAATATTATTCATTTCCATGTCGGCCAAGAAATGCCCTTCTCCGGGGCAAAGGATTCCAATTTCAAATTGTCCAATAATGGTTATTAAGTGAAAAATAATCTTATGTAGTTTGTATTTGTATTTGTATGTATTATGGATCCCCATTAGCTGCTGCCAAAGAAGTAGCAACTCTTCCTGGTGTCCAGCAAAATTAAGGCTGTTTATACAATTTTAAAAACGTCAGTTACTTGATGTGGAATAGAGTTCCATGTAGTCATGGCTCTATGTAGTACCGTGTGCCTCCCATAGTCTGTTTCTAACGAACGTCGTCGGGAGAAGGAGAAGAGGACCAAGGTGCAGCGTGGTAAGTATTCATAATACGTTATTTAATTAAATATGAACACTCTAACAAAACAACAACACGACAAACGAACAGTTCTGTAAGGTGACGAAAAACACGAAACAGAAAATAATCACCCACAACTCAAAGTGGGAAAACAGGCTACCTAAATATGATTCTCAATCAGAGACAACGATAGACAGCTGCCTCTGATTGAGAACCACACACGGCCAAACACAAAGAAATAGACAACATAGAACACCAGACATAGAATGCCCACCCAAACTCACGCCCTGACCAACCAAAATAGAGACATTAAAAGGATCTCTACGGTTCTGCACTTGAGGACTGTGAAGAGACCTCTTGTGGCATGTCTTGTGGTGTATACATGGGTGTCCGAGCTGTGTGCCAGTAGTTAAGACAGACAGCTCGGTGCATTCAACATGTCAATACCTCTCATATATAAAAGTAGTGATGAAGTCAATCTCTCCTCCACATTCAGCCAGGAGAGATTGACATGCATATTATTAATATTAGTTCTCTGTGTACATCCAAGGGCCAGCCGTGCTGCTCTGTTCTGAGCCAATACTTGCAATTTTCCCAAGTCCTTTTTATTGGCACCTGACCACACGACTGAACAGCTCTTGCATTTCAGTCGCTGTAGTAGCCGATGTGAATAGTGCTGAGTCGTCCGCGTACATAGACACTCTGGTTTTACTCAAAGTCAGTGGCATGTCGTTAGTAAAAATTGAAAAAAAGCAAGGGGCCTAAACAGCTACCCTGGGGAATTCCTGATTCTAACTGGATTATATTTGAGAGGCTTCCATTAAATAACACCCTCTGTGTTCTGTTATGCAAGTAACTCTTTATCCACATTATAGCAGGGGGTGTAAAGCCATAACACGTAAATCTTTTCCAGCAACAGACTATGATCAATAATGTCAAAAGCTGCATTGAAGTCTAACAAGACAGCCCCCACAATCATTTTATCATCAATTTCTCTTAGCCAATCATCAGTCCTTTGTGTAAGTGCTGTGCTTGTTGAATGTCCTTCCCTATAAGCTGAAAGTCTGTTGTCAATTTGTTTACTGTGAAATAGCATTGTATCTGGTCAAACACCATTTTTCCCAGAAGTTTACTAAGGGTTGGTAACAGGTTGATTGACTAACAGACTATTCTTAGGTAACGGAATTACTTTATCTTCCCACCAGGCCTGAGTGCACACGCTCTCTAGTAGGCTTAAATTGAAGATGTGGCAATATCGTCTGCTATTATCCTCAGTAATTTTCAATCCAGATTGTCAGACCCCGCTGGCTTGTCATTGTTGATAGACAACAATTATCTTTTCACCTCTTCCACACTGACTTTATGGAATTCAAAAGTACAATTCTTGTCTTTCATAATTTGGTCAGATATACTTGGAAGTGTAGTGTCAGCATTTGTTGCTGGCATGTCATCCCTAAGTTTGCTAATCTTGCCAATGATTAAGTCATTAAAGAAGTTTGCGATATCAGTATGTTTTGTGATGAATGAGCCATCTGATTGAATGAATAAAGGGGCAGAGTTGGCTTTTGTTCTCCATAAATGTCATTTAAGGACATGCATAAGGGGTAAATGACATTTATTTTAGCCCCAAAGTTTCTTGCAATAACCCTATGTGTCTTTCTTCCCCTCAAAACTGTGATTCCTAAAAGATGTGTCTGGAGATTTGTTTAAAATCCTAAATTAATCAGGAATGAGCAGGGACAGCTATACCACGAGGACCCCTTATGCATGTCCATTACATGTCGTGTAACAAGGTCAGTCATGGTCTTTAAAGTTCTCCACTTTTCATAGATTTAAACTAACAATATTGGAATCACCATGGTCACAACCATACACTTTAAACTGTCCTCAGATAATCGCATGGTGAGCTTTCGCCGTAAAGCCTTTTTGAAATCTGACACAGCGGCTGGATTAACAAGAAGTTAAGCTTTATTTTGATGTATTACACTTGTGATTTTATGAAAGTTAAATATTTATAATTCTGTATAAATAAATATAACTCTCTCATCTATATCTGTCACGTTCCTGACCTGTTTTCTGTTGTTTTGTATGTGTGTGATGGTCAGGGCGTGAGTTTTGGGTGGGCAGTCTATGTTTTCTGTTTCTATGTTGGTTTTGGGTTGCCTGGTATGGCTCTTAATTAGAGGCAGGTGTTTTGCGTTTTCCTCTAATTGAGAGGCATATTAAGGTAGGTTGTTCTCACTGTTTGTTTGTGGGTGATTGTCGCTGTGTCTGTGTTCGTTGCACCACACGGTACTGTCTCGTCTAGTTCTTTCGGTCGTTCCTGTTCATGTGTTCTTCGTTTCATGTAAGTTCGTAGTTTAGGTCTGTCTAGTTCGTTTTGTTATTTTGTATATTTAGTCAAGTGTATTTCGTGTCTGTCTTCGTCTTACAATAAAGTATTATGTATTCATCACCCGCTGCGCCTTGGTCTACTAACTGTCCGAAAGACGACCGTTACAATATCATTCTACATGGTCTGCGATTTCTCATCAGAACAGCTTGGTACAATCATTGTGAATGAAATATATATTAAATGGAACAATTCTACATTAAATGGAACTATTCTACATTAATGGAACTATGCCACATTAATGGAACTATTTTAAATTAATGGAACTAGTCTACATTCATGGAACTATTCTACATTAATGGAACTGGTCTACATTAATGGAACTGGTCTATATTAATCGAACTATTCTAAATTAATGGAACTATTCTACATTAATGGAACTATTCTACATTAATGGAACTATTCTACATTAATGGAACTATGCTACATTAATGGAACTATGCTACATTAATGGAACTATTCTACATTAATGGAACTATTCTACATTAATGGAACTGTTCTACATTAATGGAACTGTTCTACATTAATGGAACCTTGCTGCATAAATGAATAAGATATACGTGGATATATAATTAATTATAGTTGTTTACCCTTTTTCACCATTTATATACAGTATATATATAATTATCTGCAGCACTCATGTCAGGGCAACATACACATACACACACACACAAACACACACACACACACACACACACACACACACACACACAATCGTTCAAACTTACACATTATGTCTACTAAAGCAGAAAGAACCTGATTGCATTCCACAAAGTGTTTCAGCTCACGGAGTCTAGAAAGGGTAGCCAGGAAGATATAAGATGTTGTACTACAAGTGTGTGTGTGTGTGTGTGTGTGTGTGTGTGTGTGTGTGTGTGTGTGTGTGTGTGTGTGTGTGTGTGTGTGTGTGTGTGTGTGTGTGTGTGTGTGTGTGTGTGTGTGTGTGTGTGTGTGTGTGTGTTCTGAGCTTGCTACACACCTTTTGCCTTGCCGTACATATATCAAAGTGCATTCCTTAGCAATGTTGTCATTTCTTGCTTACTACAGATGTAGGATCATAATTTGAGCCAAAGTGCTACAGCAGGGAAAAAAATGCTACAGGAAATTTAATTATTGTTTGGATTATAATTAATGGTAAATGGAAATTGTTTGTAAGGGTTGATACATTTTTCTTTAGAGCCTATCAAGTTAGACCATTTAAAGTGGAAATTACAGACTTTAGAAGCTTTTTAAAACCTGTAATTGTCACGTTCCTGACCTATTTCTGTTAGTTTGTTGTATGTGTTAGTTGGTCAGGACGTGAGTTTGGGTGGGCATTCTATGTTTTCTGTTTCTATGTTGGTTTATGGGTTGCCTGGTATGGCTCTTAATTAGAGGCAGGTGTTTGGCGTCCCTCTAATTAAGAGTCATATTTAGGTAGGTGTTTTCACAGTGTTCGTTGTGGGTGGTTGTCTCCTGTGTCTGTGTATGTCGTTGCGCCACACGGGACACAGTCTGTTCCTGTTTCATGCGTTCTTCGTTATATGTAAGTTCTTATGTTCAGGTGCGTCTACGTCGTTTGTTGTTTTGTTAGTGTATAGTCGCGTTCGTGTTTTTTCTTTAATAAATAATGTCTACAAACTCCGCTGCATTTTGGTTCAATCCCTGCTCCTCCTCTTCTGATGATGAGGAGGAGGAAAACCATCACAGTAATACACTAGTTTCCATTTGCTATTGTGCATGTTTCCATTGATCATCCTTGAGATGTTTCTACAACTTGTTTGGAGTTCCACCTATTGTAAATTCAATTGACTGGACATGATTTGGAAAGGCACACACCTGTCTATAGAAGGTCCCACAGTTGACAGTGCATGTCAGAGCAAAAACTAAACCATTGAGGTCGAAGGAATTGTCCGTAGAGCTCCGAGACAGAATTGTGTCGAGGCACAGACCTTGGGAAGGGTACCAAAAAATGTCTGCAGCATTGAAGGTCCCCAAGAACACAGTGACCTCCATCATTCTTAAATGGAAGAAGTTTAGAACCACCAAGAGTCTTCCTAGAGCTGTCCGCCTGTCCAAACTGAGCAATCCGGGAGAAGGGCCTGGGTCCGGGAGGTAACCAAAAACCCGATGGTCACTCTGACAAAGCTCCAGAGTTCCTCTGTAAAGATGGGAGAACCTTCCAGAAGGACAACCATCTCTGTAGCATTCCACCAATCAGGCCTTAATGGTGATAAATGAGCAGATGATGATATGCAAGTAGATATACTGGTATGCAAAAGTGCAGAAAAGTAAATCAAATTAATATGGGGGTTGAGGTAGGTAGATTGGGTGGGCTGTTTACAGATGGACTATATACAGCTGCAGAGATCGGTTAGCTGCTCAGATAGCTGATGTTTAAAGCTAGTGAGGGAAATATAAGTCTCCAGCTTCAGCGATTTTTGCAATTAATTCCAGTCACTGACAGCAGAGAACTGGAAGGAAAGGCGGCCAAAGGAGATGTTGGCTTTGGGGATGACCAGTGAGATATACCTGCTGGAGCGCGTGCTACGGGTGGGTGTTGTTATGGTGACCAGTGAACTGAGATAAGGCGGAGCTTTACCTAGCAACGACTTATAGATGACCTGGAGCCAGTGGGTCTGGCGACAAAATATGTAGCGAGGGCCAGCCGACTAGAGCACCAAGGTCGCAGTGGTGGGTAGTATAAGGGGCTTTGGTAACAAAACGGATGGCACTGTGATAGACTGCATCCAGTTTGCTGAGTGGAGTATTGGAAGCTATTTTATAGATGACATCGTCGAAGTCGAGGATCGGTAGGATAGTCAGTTTTACGAGGCTATGTTTGGCAGCATGAGTGAAGGAGGCTTTGTTGCGAAATAGGAAGCCGATTCTAGATTAGATTTTTTGATTGGAGATGTATAATATGAGTCTGGAAGGAGAGTTTACAGCCTAGCCAGAAACCTAGGTATTTGTAGATGTCCACATATTCTTGGTCAGAAGCGTCCAGGGAAGTGATGCTAGACGGGCGGGTGGGTAGCTGCGGCCAGCGAACGGTAGAAAAGCATGCATTTGGCTTAATGTGAGTCTGGAAGGAGAGTTTAGTCTAACCAGACACCTAGGTACTTGTAGTTGTCCACCTATTCAAAGTCAGAACCGTCCAGAGTAGTGATGCTGGATGGGCTGGCAGTGATCGGTTGAAGAGCATGCATTTAATTTTACTTGCATTTAAGAGCCGTTGAAGGCCACGGAAGGAGAGTTGTATGGCATTGAAGCTCGTCTGGAGGTTAGTTAACACAGTGTCCAAAGAAGGGCCAGATGTATACAGAATGGTGTCGTCTGCGTAGAGGTGGATCAGGGAATCACCCGCAGCAAGAGCGACATCATTGATATATAAAGAGAAAAGAGTCGGCCCAAGAATTGAACCCTGTGGTACCCCCATAGAGACTGCCAGAGTTCCGGACAACAGGCTCTCCGATTTGACACACTGAACTCTGTCTGCAAAGCAGTTGGTGAACCAGGCGAGGCAGTCATTTGAGAAACCAAGGCTATTGAGTCTGCCGATAAGAATACGGTGATTGACAGAGTCGAAAGCCTTGGCCACGTCGATGAAGACGGCTGCACAGTACTGTTTTTTATCGATGGCGGTTATGATATCGTTTAGTACCTTGAGCGTGGTGCACCCTTGACCAGCTCGGAAACTGGATTGCACAGCGGAGAAGGTACGGTGGGATTAAAGTGTCACCCCCTTTGAAGAGCTCAGATACTAGCCTTCCAGTAGTTACTACAGCAGAGACAGCTCAGCTAGACTTCCAGTAGTTACTACAGTAGAGACAGCTCAGCTACTAGTCTTTCAGTAGTTACTACAGCAGAGACAGCTCAGCTAGCCTTTCAGTAGTTACTACAGTAGAGAAAGCTCAGCTATTAGCCTTTCAGTAGTTACTACAGCAGAGACAGCTCAGCTAGCCTTTCAGTAGTTACTACAGTAGAGACAGCTCAGCTACTAGCCTTTCAGTAGTTACTACAGTAGAGACAGCTCAGCTACTAGCCTTTCAGTAGTTACTACAGTAGAGACAGCTCAGCTAGCCTTTCAGTAGTTACTACAGTAGAGACAGCTCAGCTAGCCTTCCAGTAGTTACTACAGCAGAGACAGCTCAGCTACTAGCCTTTCAGTAGTTACTACAGCAGAGACAGCTCAGCTAGCCTTTCAGTAGTTACTACAGTAGAGACAGCTCAGCTACTAGCCTTTCAGTAGTTACTACAGCAGAGACCGCTCAGCTACTAGCCTTTCAGTAGTTACTACAGTAGAGACAGCTCAGCTACTAGCCTTTCAGTAGTTACTACAGTAGAGACAGGTCAGCTAGCCTTTCAGTAGTTACTACAGCAGAGACAGCTCAGCTACTAGCCTTTCAGTAGTTACTACAGCAGAGACAGCTCAGCTAGCCTTCCAGTAGTTACTACAGCAGAGACAGCTCAGCTACTAGCCTTTGAGTAGTTACTACAGCAGAGACAGCTCAGCTATTAGCCTTTCAGTAGTTACTACAGCAGAGACAGCTCAGCTACTAACCTTTCAGTAGTTACTACAGCAGAGACAGCTCATCTACTAGCCTTTCAGTAGTTACTACAGCAGAGACAGCTCAGCTAGCCTTTCAGTAGTTACTACAGCAGAGAGAGCTCAGCTACTAGCCTTTCAGTAGTTACTACAGCAGAGACAGCTCATCTACTAGCCTTTCAGTAGTTACTACAGCAGAGACAGCTCAGCTAGCCTTTCAGTAGTTACTACAGCAGAGACAGCTCAGCTACTAGCCTTTCAGTAGTTACTACAGCAGAGACAGCTCAGCTACTAGCCTTTCAGTAGTTACTACAGTAGAGACAGCTCAGCTACTAGCCTTTGAGTAGTTACTACAGCAGAGACAGCTCAGCTACTAGCCTTTCAGTAGTTACTACAGCAGAGACAGCTCAGCTACTAGCCTTTCAGTAGTTACTACAGCAGAGACAGCTCAGCTACTAGCCTTTCAGTAGTTACTACAGTAGAAACAGCTCAGCTACTAGCCTTTCAGTAGTTACTACAGTAGAGACAGCTCAGCTAGCCTTTCAGTAGTTACTACAGTAGAGACAGCTCAGCTACTCGCCTTTCAGTAGTTACTACAGTAGAGACAGCTCAGCTACTAGCCTTTCAGTATGTTACTACAGCAGAGACAGCTCAGCTAGCCTTTCAGTAGTTACTACAGTAGAGACAGCTCAGCTACTAGCCTTTCAGTAGTTACTAGAGCAGAGACAGCTCAGGTACTAGCCTTTCAGTAGTTACTACAGCAGAGACAGCTCAGCTACTAGCCTTTCAGTAGTTACTACAGTAGAGACAGCTCAGCTACTAGCCTTTCAGTAGTTACTACAGTAGAGACTGCTCAGCTACTAGCCTTTCAGTAGTTACTACAGCAGAGACAGCTCAGCTACTAGCCTTTCAGTAGTTACTACAGCAGAGACAGCTCAGCTAATAGCCTTCCAGTAGTTACTACAGCAGAGACAGCTCAGCTACTAGCCTTTCAGTAGTTACTACAGTAAAGACAGCTCAGCTACTAGCCTTTCAGTAGTTACTACAGCAGAGACAGCTCAGCTACTAGCCTTTCAGTAGTTACTACAGTAGAGACAGCACAGCTACTAGCCTTTCAGTAGTTACTACAGCAGAGACAGCTCAGCTACTAGCCTTTCAGTAGTTACTACAGCAGAGACAGCTCAGATACTAGCCTTTCAGTAGTTACTACAGCAGAGACAGCTCAGCTAGCCTTCCAGTAGTTACTACAGCAGAGACAGCTCAGCTACTAGCCTTTCAGTAGTTACTAGAGCAGAGACAGCTCAGGTACTAGCCTTTCAGTAGTTACTAAAGCAGAGACAGCTCAGCTACTAGCCTTTCAGTAGTTACTAGAGCAGAGACAGCTCAGGTACTAGCCTTTCAGTAGTTACTACAGCAGAGACAGCTCAGCTACTAGCCTTTCAGTAGTTACTACAGCAGAGACAGCTCAGCTACTAGCCTTTCAGTAGTTACTACAGCAGAGACAGCTCAGCTACTAGCCTTTCAGTAGTTACTACAGCAGAGACAGCTCAGCTACTAGCCTTTCAGTAGTTACTACAACAGAGACAGCTCAGCTACTAGCCTTTCAGTAGTTACTACAGCAGAGACAGCTCAGCTAGCCTTTCAGTAGTTACTACAGCAGAGACAGCTCAGCTACTAGCCTTCCAGTAGTTACTACAGTAGAGACAGCTCAGCTACTAGCCTTCCAGTAGTTACTACAGCAGAGACAGCTCAGCTACTACCCTTTCAGTAGTTACTACAGTAGAGACAGCTCAGCTACTAGCCTTTCTGTAGTTACTACAGTAGAGACAGCTCAGCTACTAGCCTTTCAGTAGTTACTACAGTAGAGACAGCTCAGCTACTAGCCTTTCAGTAGTTACTACAGCAGAGACAGCTCAGCTACTAGCCTTTCAGTAGTTACTACAGCAGAGACAGCTCAGCTACTAGCCTTTCAGTAGTTACTACAGTAGAGACAGCTCAACTGCTAGCCTTTCAGTAGTTACTACAGCAGAGACAGCTCAGCTAGCCTTCCAGTAGTTACTACAGTAGAGACAGCTCAGCTACTAGCCTTTCAGTAGTTACTACAGCAGAGACAGCTCAGCTACTAGCCTTCCAGTAGTTACTACAGCAGAGACAGCTCAGCTACTAGCCTTTCAGTAGTTACTACAGCAGAGACAGCTCAGCTACTAGCCTTTCAGTAGTTACTACAGTAGAGACAGCACAGCTACTAGCCTTTCAGTAGTTACTACAGCAGAGACAGCTCAGCTACTAGCCTTTCAGTAGTTACTACAGCAGAGACAGCTCAACTACTAGCCTTTCAGTAGTTACTACAGCAGAGACAGCTCAGCTAGCCTTCCAGTAGTTACTACAGCAGACACAGCTCAGCTACTAGCCTTTCAGTAGTTACTAGAGCAGAGACAGCTCAGGTACTAGCCTTTCAGTAGTTACTACAGCAGAGACAGCTCAGCTACTAGCCTTTCAGTAGTTACTACAGCAGAGACAGCTCAGCTACTAGCCTTTCAGTAGTTACTACAGCAGAGACAGCTCAGCTACTAGCCTTTCAGTAGTTACTACAGCAGAGACAGCTCAGCTACTAGCCTTTCAGTAGTTACTACAACAGAGACAGCTCAGCTACTAGCCTTTCAGTAGTTACTACAGCAGAGACAGCTCAGCTAGCCTTTCAGTAGTTACTACAGCAGAGACAGCTCAGCTACTAGCCTTTCAGTAGTTACTACAGTAGAGACAGCTCAGCTACTAGCCTTTCAGTAGTTACTACAGCAGAGACAGCTCAGCTACTAGCCTTTCAGTAGTTACTACAGTAGAGACAGCACAGCTACTAGCCTTTCAGTAGTTACTACAGCAGAGACAGCTCAGCTACTAGCCTTTCAGTAGTTACTACAGCAGAGACAGCTCAACTACTAGCCTTTCAGTAGTTACTACAGCAGAGACAGCTCAGCTAGCCTTCCAGTAGTTACTACAGCAGAGACAGCTCAGCTACTAGCCTTTCAGTAGTTACTAGAGCAGAGACAGCTCAGGTACTAGCCTTTCAGTAGTTACTACAGCAGAGACAGCTCAGCTACTAGCCTTTCAGTAGTTACTACAGCAGAGACAGCTCAGCTACTAGCCTTTCAGTAGTTACTACAGCAGAGACAGCTCAGCTACTAGCCTTTCAGTAGTTACTACAGCAGAGACAGCTCAGCTACTAGCCTTTCAGTAGTTACTACAACAGAGACAGCTCAGCTACTAGCCTTTCAGTAGTTACTACAGCAGAGACAGCTCAGCTAGCCTTTCAGTAGTTACTACAGCAGAGACAGCTCAGCTAGCCTTTCAGTAGTTTCTACAGCAGAGACAGCTCAGCTACTAGCCTTTCAGTAGTTACTACAGCAGAGACAGCTCGGCTACTAGCCTTTCAGTAGTTACTACAGCAGAGACAGCTCAGCTACTAGCCTTTCAGTAGTTACTACAACAGAGACAGCTCAGCTACTAGCCTTTCAGTAGTTACTACAGCAGAGACAGCTCAGCTAGCCTTTCAGTAGTTACTACAGCAGAGACAGCTCAGCTACTAGCCTTTCAGTAGTTACTACAGCAGAGACAGCTCAGCTACTAGCCTTTCAGTAGTTACTACAGCAGAGACAGCTCAGCTACTAGCCTTTCAGTAGTTACTACAGCAGAGACAGCTCAGCTACTAGCCTTTCAGTAGTTACTACAGCAGAGACAGCTCAGCTACTAGCCTTTCAGTAGTTACTACAACAGAGACAGCTCAGCTACTAGCCTTTCAGTAGTTACTACAGCAGAGACAGCTCAGCTAGCCTTTCAGTAGTTACTACAGCAGAGACAGCTCAGCTAGCCTTTCAGTAGTTTCTACAGCAGAGACAGCTCAGCTACTAGCCTTTCAGTAGTTACTACAGCAGAGACAGCTCGGCTACTAGCCTTTCAGTAGTTACTACAGCAGAGACAGCTCAGCTACTAGCCTTTCAGTAGTTACTACAGCAGAGACAGCTCAGCTAGCCTTTCAGTAGTTACTACAGCAGAGACAGCTCAGCTAGCCTTTCAGTAGTTACTACAGCAGAGACAGCTCAGCTACTAGCCTTTCAGTAGTTACTACAGCAGAGACAGCTCAGCTACTAGCCTTTCAGTAGTTACTACAGCAGAGCCAGCTCAGCTACTAGCCTTTCTGTAGTTACTACAGTAGAGACAGCTCAGCTACTAGCCTTTCAGTAGTTACTACAGTAGAGACAGCTCAGCTAGCCTTTCAGTAGTTACTACAGCAGAGACAGCTCAGCTATCCTTTCAGTGGTTACTACAGTAGAGACAGCTCAGCTACTAGCCTTTCAGTAGTTACTACAGCAGAGACAGCTCAGCTACTAGCCTTTCAGTAGTTACTACAGTAGAGACAGCTCAGCTACTAGCCTTCCAGTAGTTACTACAGTAGAGACAGCTCAGCTACTAGCCTTTCAGTAGTTACTACAGCAGAGACAGCTCAGCTACTAGCCGTTCAGTAGTTACTACAGTAGAGACAGCTCAGCTACTAGCCTTTCAGTAGTTACTACAGCAGAGACAGCTCAGCTACTAGCCTTTCAGTAGTTACTACAGCAGAGACAGCTCAGCTAGCCTTTCAGTAGTTACTACAGCAGAGACAGCTCAGCTAGCCTTTCAGTAGTTTCTACAGCAGAGACAGCTCAGCTACTAGCCTTTCAGTAGTTACTACAGCAGAGACAGCTCGGCTACTAGCCTTTCAGTAGTTACTACAGCAGAGACAGCTCAGCTACTAGCCTTTCAGTAGTTACTACAGCAGAGACAGCTCAGCTAGCCTTTCAGTAGTTACTACAGCAGAGACAGCTCAGCTAGCCTTTCAGTAGTTTCTACAGCAGAGACAGCTCAGCTACTAGCCTTTCAGTAGTTACTACAGCAGAGACAGCTCGGCTACTAGCCTTTCAGTAGTTACTACAGCAGAGACAGCTCAGCTACTAGCCTTTCAGTAGTTACTACAGCAGAGACAGCTCAGCTAGCCTTTCAGTAGTTACTACAGCAGAGACAGCTCAGCTAGCCTTTCAGTAGTTACTACAGCAGAGACAGCTCAGCTACTAGCCTTTCAGTAGTTACTACAGCAGAGACAGCTCAGCTACTAGCCTTTCAGTAGATACTACAGCAGAGACAGCTCAGCTACTAGCCTTTCAGTAGTTACTACAGTAGAGACAGCTCAGCTACTAGCCTTTCAGTCGTTACTACAGTAGAGACAGCTCAGCTAGCCTTTCAGTAGTTACTACAGCAGAGACAGCTCAGCTAGCCTTTCAGTGGTTACTACAGTAGAGACAGCTCAGCTACTAGCCTTTCAGTAGTTACTACAGCAGAGACAGCTCAGCTACTAGCCTTTCAGTAGTTACTACAGTAGAGACAGCTCAGCTACTAGCCTTTCAGTAGTTACTACAGTAGAGACAGCTCAGCTAGCCTTTCAGTAGTTACTACAGCAGAGACAGCTCAGCTAGCCTTTCAGTGGTTACTACAGCAGAGACAGCTCAGCTACTAGCCTTTCAGTAGTTACTACAGCAGAGACAGCTCAACTACTAGCCTTTCAGTAGTTACTACAGCAGAGACAGCTCAGCTAGCCTTCCAGTAGTTACTACAGCAGACACAGCTCAGCTACTAGCCTTTCAGTAGTTACTAGAGCAGAGACAGCTCAGGTACTAGCCTTTCAGTAGTTACTACAGCAGAGACAGCTCAGCTACTAGCCTTTCAGTAGTTACTACAGCAGAGACAGCTCAGCTACTAGCCTTTCAGTAGTTACTACAGCAGAGACAGCTCAGCTACTAGCCTTTCAGTAGTTACTACAGCAGAGACAGCTCAGCTACTAGCCTTTCAGTAGTTACTACAACAGAGACAGCTCAGCTACTAGCCTTTCAGTAGTTACTACAGCAGAGACAGCTCAGCTAGCCTTTCAGTAGTTACTACAGCAGAGACAGCTCAGCTACTAGCCTTTCAGTAGTTACTACAGTAGAGACAGCTCAGCTACTAGCCTTTCAGTAGTTACTACAGCAGAGACAGCTCAGCTACTAGCCTTTCAGTAGTTACTACAGTAGAGACAGCACAGCTACTAGCCTTTCAGTAGTTACTACAGCAGAGACAGCTCAGCTACTAGCCTTTCAGTAGTTACTACAGCAGAGACAGCTCAACTACTAGCCTTTCAGTAGTTACTACAGCAGAGACAGCTCAGCTAGCCTTCCAGTAGTTACTACAGCAGAGACAGCTCAGCTACTAGCCTTTCAGTAGTTACTAGAGCAGAGACAGCTCAGGTACTAGCCTTTCAGTAGTTACTACAGCAGAGACAGCTCAGCTACTAGCCTTTCAGTAGTTACTACAGCAGAGACAGCTCAGCTACTAGCCTTTCAGTAGTTACTACAGCAGAGACAGCTCAGCTACTAGCCTTTCAGTAGTTACTACAGCAGAGACAGCTCAGCTACTAGCCTTTCAGTAGTTACTACAACAGAGACAGCTCAGCTACTAGCCTTTCAGTAGTTACTACAGCAGAGACAGCTCAGCTAGCCTTTCAGTAGTTACTACAGCAGAGACAGCTCAGCTAGCCTTTCAGTAGTTTCTACAGCAGAGACAGCTCAGCTACTAGCCTTTCAGTAGTTACTACAGCAGAGACAGCTCGGCTACTAGCCTTTCAGTAGTTACTACAGCAGAGACAGCTCAGCTACTAGCCTTTCAGTAGTTACTACAACAGAGACAGCTCAGCTACTAGCCTTTCAGTAGTTACTACAGCAGAGACAGCTCAGCTAGCCTTTCAGTAGTTACTACAGCAGAGACAGCTCAACTACTAGCCTTTCAGTAGTTACTACAGCAGAGACAGCTCAGCTAGCCTTCCAGTAGTTACTACAGCAGAGACAGCTCAGCTACTAGCCTTTCAGTAGTTACTAGAGCAGAGACAGCTCAGGTACTAGCCTTTCAGTAGTTACTACAGCAGAGACAGCTCAGCTACTAGCCTTTCAGTAGTTACTACAGCAGAGACAGCTCAGCTACTAGCCTTTCAGTAGTTACTACAGCAGAGACAGCTCAGCTACTAGCCTTTCAGTAGTTACTACAGCAGAGACAGCTCAGCTACTAGCCTTTCAGTAGTTACTACAACAGAGACAGCTCAGCTACTAGCCTTTCAGTAGTTACTACAGCAGAGACAGCTCAGCTAGCCTTTCAGTAGTTACTACAGCAGAGACAGCTCAGCTAGCCTTTCAGTAGTTTCTACAGCAGAGACAGCTCAGCTACTAGCCTTTCAGTAGTTACTACAGCAGAGACAGCTCAGCTACTAGCCTTTCAGTAGTTACTACAGCAGAGACAGCTCAGCTAGCCTTTCAGTAGTTACTACAGCAGAGACAGCTCAGCTAGCCTTTCAGTAGTTACTACAGCAGAGACAGCTCAGCTACTAGCCTTTCAGTAGTTACTACAGCAGAGACAGCTCAGCTACTAGCCTTTCAGTAGTTACTACAGCAGAGACAGCTCAGCTACTAGCCTTTCTGTAGTTACTACAGTAGAGACAGCTCAGCTACTAGCCTTTCAGTAGTTACTACAGTAGAGACAGCTCAGCTACTAGCCTTTCAGTAGTTACTACAGCAGAGACAGCTCAGCTACTAGCCTTTCAGTAGTTACTACAGCAGAGACAGCTCAGCTACTAGCCTTTCAGTAGTTACTACAGTAGAGACAGCTCAGCTACTAGCCTTCCAGTAGTTACTACAGTAGAGACAGCTCAGCTACTAGCCTTTCAGTAGTTACTACAGCAGAGACAGCTCAGCTACTAGCCGTTCAGTAGTTACTACAGTAGAGACAGCTCAGCTACTAGCCTTTCAGTAGTTACTACAGCAGAGACAGCTCAGCTACTAGCCTTTCAGTAGTTACTACAGCAGAGACAGCTCAGCTAGCCTTTCAGTAGTTACTACAGCAGAGACAGCTCAGCTAGCCTTTCAGTAGTTTCTACAGCAGAGACAGCTCAGCTACTAGCCTTTCAGTAGTTACTACAGCAGAGACAGCTCGGCTACTAGCCTTTCAGTAGTTACTACAGCAGAGACAGCTCAGCTACTAGCCTTTCAGTAGTTACTACAGCAGAGACAGCTCAGCTAGCCTTTCAGTAGTTACTACAGCAGAGACAGCTCAGCTAGCCTTTCAGT
Organism: Salvelinus fontinalis; assembly: GCF_029448725.1. Taxonomy (NCBI): domain Eukaryota; kingdom Metazoa; phylum Chordata; class Actinopteri; order Salmoniformes; family Salmonidae; genus Salvelinus; species Salvelinus fontinalis. The sequence goes on along the minus strand of NC_074700.1, from coordinate 32,043,155 downwards.
AGTTTCTACAGCAGAGACAGCTCAGCTACTAGCCTTTCAGTAGTTACTACAGCAGAGACAGCTCGGCTACTAGCCTTTCAGTAGTTACTACAGCAGAGACAGCTCAGCTACTAGCCTTTCAGTAGTTACTACAGCAGAGACAGCTCAGCTAGCCTTTCAGTAGTTACTACAGCAGAGACAGCTCAGCTAGCCTTTCAGTAGTTACTACAGCAGAGACAGCTCAGCTACTAGCCTTTCAGTAGTTACTACAGCAGAGACAGCTCAGCTACTAGCCTTTCAGTAGATACTACAGCAGAGACAGCTCAGCTACTAGCCTTTCAGTAGTTACTACAGTAGAGACAGCTCAGCTACTAGCCTTTCAGTCGTTACTACAGTAGAGACAGCTCAGCTAGCCTTTCAGTAGTTACTACAGCAGAGACAGCTCAGCTAGCCTTTCAGTGGTTACTACAGTAGAGACAGCTCAGCTACTAGCCTTTCAGTAGTTACTACAGCAGAGACAGCTCAGCTACTAAACTTTCAGTAGTTACTACAGCAGAGACAGCTCAGCTACTAGCCTTTCAGTAGTTACTACAGTAGAGACAGCTCAGCTACTAGCCTTTCAGTAGTTACTACAGTAGAGACAGCTCAGCTAGCCTTTCAGTAGTTACTACAGCAGAGACAGCTCAGCTAGCCTTTCAGTGGTTACTACAGTAGAGACAGCTCAGCTACTAGCCTTTCAGTAGTTACTACAGCAGAGACAGCTCAGCTACTAGCCTTTCAGTAGTTACTACAGTAGAGACAGCTCAGCTACTAGCCTTCCAGTAGTTACTACACTAGAGACAGCTCAGCTACTAGCCTTTCAGTAGTTACTACAGCAGAGACAGCTCAGCTACTAGCCTTTCAGTAGTTACTACAGCAGAGACAGCTCAGCTACTAGCCTTTCAGTAGTTACTACAGCAGAGACAGCTCAGCTACTAGCCTTTCAGTAGTTACTAAAGCAGAGACAGCTCAGCTACTAGCCTTCCAGTAGTTACTACAGTAGAGACAGCTCAGCTACTAGCCGTTCAGTAGTTACTACAGTAGAGACAGCTCAGCTACTAGCCTTTCAGTAGTTACTACAGCAGAGACAGCTCATCTACTAGCCTTTCAGTAGTTACTACAGCAGAGACAGCTCAGCTAGCCTTTCAGTAGTTACTACAGCAGAGAGAGCTCAGCTAGCCTTTCAGTAGTTACTACAGCAGAGGCAGCTCATCTACTAGCCTTTCAGTAGTTACTACAGCAGAGACAGCTCAGCTAGCCTTTCAGTAGTTACTACAGCAGAGACAGCTCAGCTACTAGCCTTTCAGTAGTTACTACAGAAGAGACAGCTCAGCTACTAGCCTTTCAGTAGTTACTACAGTAGAGACAGCTCAGCTACTAGCCTTTCAGTAGTTACTACAGCAGAGACAGCTCAGCTACTAGCCTTTCAGTAGTTACTACAACAGAGACAGCTCAGCTACTAGCCTTTCAGTAGTTACTACAGTAGAGACAGCTCAGCTAGCCTTTCAGTAGTTACTACAGTAGAGACAGCTCAGCTACTAGCCTTTCAGTAGTTACTACAGTAGAGACAGCTCAGCTACTAGCCTTTCAGTAGTTACTACAGCAGAGACAGCTCAGCTACTAGCCTTTCAGTAGTTACTACAGCAGAGACAGCTCAGCTACTAGCCTTCCAGTAGTTACTACAGTAGAGACAGCTCAGCTACTAGCCGTTCAGTAGTTACTACAGTAGAGACAGCTCAGCTACTAGCCTTTCAGTAGTTACTACAGCAGAGACAGCTCATCTACTAGCCTTTCAGTAGTTACTACAGCAGAGACAGCTCAGCTAGCCTTTCAGTAGTTACTACAGCAGAGAGAGCTCAGCTAGCCTTTCAGTAGTTACTACAGCAGAGACAGCTCATCTACTAGCCTTTCAGTAGTTACTACAGCAGAGACAGCTCAGCTACTAGCCTTTCAGTAGTTACTACAGCAGAGACAGCTCAGCTACTAGCCTTTCAGTAGTTACTACAGCAGAGACAGCTCAGCTACTAGCCTTTCAGTAGTTACTACAGCAGAGACAGCTCAACTACTAGCCTTTCAGTAGTTACTACAGCAGAGACAGCTCAGCTAGCCTTCCAGTAGTTACTACAGCAGAGACAGCTCAGCTACTAGCCTTTCAGTAGTTACTAGAGCAGAGACAGCTCAGGTACTAGCCTTTCAGTAGTTACTACAGCAGAGACAGCTCAGCTACTAGCCTTTCAGTAGTTACTACAGCAGAGACAGCTCAGCTACTAGCCTTTCAGTAGTTACTACAGCAGAGACAGCTCAGCTACTAGCCTTTCAGTAGTTACTACAGCAGAGACAGCTCAGCTACTAGCCTTTCAGTAGTTACTACAACAGAGACAGCTCAGCTACTAGCCTTTCAGTAGTTACTACAGTAGAGACAGCTCAGCTACTAGCCTTTCAGTAGTTACTACAGCAGAGACAGCTCAGCTACTAGCCTTTCAGTAGTTACTACAACAGAGACAGCTCAGCTACTAGCCTTTCAGTAGTTACTACAGTAGAGACAGCTCAGCTAGCCTTTCAGTAGTTACTACAGTAGAGACAGCTCAGCTACTAGCCTTTCAGTAGTTACTACAGTAGAGACAGCTCAGCTACTAGCCTTCCAGTAGTTACTACAGTAGAGACAGCTCAGCTACTAGCCGTTCAGTAGTTACTACAGTAGAGACAGCTCAGCTACTAGCCTTTCAGTAGTTACTACAGCAGAGACAGCTCATCTACTAGCCTTTCAGTAGTTACTACAGCAGAGACAGCTCAGCTAGCCTTTCAGTAGTTACTACAGCAGAGAGAGCTCAGCTAGCCTTTCAGTAGTTACTACAGCAGAGACAGCTCATCTACTAGCCTTTCAGTAGTTACTACAGTAGAGACAGCACAGCTACTAGCCTTTCAGTAGTTACTACAGCAGAGACAGCTCAGCTACTAGCCTTTCAGTAGTTACTACAGCAGAGACAGCTCAACTACTAGCCTTTCAGTAGTTACTACAGCAGAGACAGCTCAGCTAGCCTTCCAGTAGTTACTACAGCAGAGACAGCTCAGCTACTAGCCTTTCAGTAGTTACTAGAGCAGAGACAGCTCAGGTACTAGCCTTTCAGTAGTTACTACAGCAGAGACAGCTCAGCTACTAGCCTTTCAGTAGTTACTACAGCAGAGACAGCTCAGCTACTAGCCTTTCAGTAGTTACTACAGCAGAGACAGCTCAGCTACTAGCCTTTCAGTAGTTACTACAGCAGAGACAGCTCAGCTACTAGCCTTTCAGTAGTTACTACAACAGAGACAGCTCAGCTACTAGCCTTTCAGTAGTTACTACAGCAGAGACAGCTCAGCTAGCCTTTCAGTAGTTACTACAGCAGAGACAGCTCAGCTACTAGCCTTTCAGTAGTTACTACAGTAGAGACAGCTCAGCTACTAGCCTTTCAGTAGTTACTACAGCAGAGACAGCTCAGCTACTAGCCTTTCAGTAGTTACTACAGTAGAGACAGCACAGCTACTAGCCTTTCAGTAGTTACTACAGCAGAGACAGCTCAGCTACTAGCCTTTCAGTAGTTACTACAGCAGAGACAGCTCAACTACTAGCCTTTCAGTAGTTACTACAGCAGAGACAGCTCAGCTAGCCTTCCAGTAGTTACTACAGCAGAGACAGCTCAGCTACTAGCCTTTCAGTAGTTACTAGAGCAGAGACAGCTCAGGTACTAGCCTTTCAGTAGTTACTACAGCAGAGACAGCTCAGCTACTAGCCTTTCAGTAGTTACTACAGCAGAGACAGCTCAGCTACTAGCCTTTCAGTAGTTACTACAGCAGAGACAGCTCAGCTACTAGCCTTTCAGTAGTTACTACAGCAGAGACAGCTCAGCTACTAGCCTTTCAGTAGTTACTACAACAGAGACAGCTCAGCTACTAGCCTTTCAGTAGTTACTACAGCAGAGACAGCTCAGCTAGCCTTTCAGTAGTTACTACAGCAGAGACAGCTCAGCTAGCCTTTCAGTAGTTTCTACAGCAGAGACAGCTCAGCTACTAGCCTTTCAGTAGTTACTACAGCAGAGACAGCTCGGCTACTAGCCTTTCAGTAGTTACTACAGCAGAGACAGCTCAGCTACTAGCCTTTCAGTAGTTACTACAGCAGAGACAGCTCAGCTAGCCTTTCAGTAGTTACTACAGCAGAGACAGCTCAGCTAGCCTTTCAGTAGTTACTACAGCAGAGACAGCTCAGCTACTAGCCTTTCAGTAGTTACTACAGCAGAGACAGCTCAGCTACTAGCCTTTCAGTAGTTACTACAGCAGAGACAGCTCAGCTACTAGCCTTTCTGTAGTTACTACAGTAGAGACAGCTCAGCTACTAGCCTTTCAGTAGTTACTACAGTAGAGACAGCTCAGCTAGCCTTTCAGTAGTTACTACAGCAGAGACAGCTCAGCTAGCCTTTCAGTGGTTACTACAGTAGAGACAGCTCAGCTACTAGCCTTTCAGTAGTTACTACAGCAGAGACAGCTCAGCTACTAGCCTTTCAGTAGTTACTACAGTAGAGACAGCTCAGCTACTAGCCTTCCAGTAGTTACTACAGTAGAGACAGCTCAGCTACTAGCCTTTCAGTAGTTACTACAGCAGAGACAGCTCAGCTACTAGCCTTTCAGTAGTTACTACAGCAGAGACAGCTCAGCTACTAGCCTTTCAGTAGTTACTACAGCAGAGACAGCTCAGCTAGCCTTTCAGTAGTTACTACAGCAGAGACAGCTCAGCTAGCCTTTCAGTAGTTTCTACAGCAGAGACAGCTCAGCTACTAGCCTTTCAGTAGTTACTACAGCAGAGACAGCTCGGCTACTAGCCTTTCAGTAGTTACTACAGCAGAGACAGCTCAGCTACTAGCCTTTCAGTAGTTACTACAACAGAGACAGCTCAGCTAGCCTTTCAGTAGTTACTACAGCAGAGACAGCTCAGCTAGCCTTTCAGTAGTTACTACAGCAGAGACAGCTCAGCTACTAGCCTTTCAGTAGTTACTACAGCAGAGACAGCTCAGCTACTAGCCTTTCAGTAGATACTACAGCAGAGACAGCTCAGCTACTAGCCTTTCAGTAGTTACTACAGTAGAGACAGCTCAGCTACTAGCCTTTCAGTCGTTACTACAGTAGAGACAGCTCAGCTAGCCTTTCAGTAGTTACTACAGCAGAGACAGCTCAGCTAGCCTTTCAGTGGTTACTACAGTAGAGACAGCTCAGCTACTAGCCTTTCAGTAGTTACTACAGCAGAGACAGCTCAGCTACTAGCCTTTCAGTAGTTACTACAGCAGAGACAGCTCAGCTACTAGCCTTTCAGTAGTTACTACAGTAGAGACAGCTCAGCTACTAGCCTTTCAGTAGTTACTACAGTAGAGACAGCTCAGCTAGCCTTTCAGTAGTTACTACAGCAGAGACAGCTCAGCTACTAGCCTTTCAGTGGTTACTACAGTAGAGACAGCTCAGCTAGCCTTTCAGTAGTTACTACAGCAGAGACAGCTCAGCTACTAGCCTTTCAGTAGTTACTACAGCAGAGACAGCTCAGCTACTAGCCTTTCAGTGGTTACTACAGTAGAGACAGCTCAGCTACTAGCCTTTCAGTAGTTACTACAGCAGAGACAGCTCAGCTACTAGCCTTTCAGTAGTTACTACAGTAGAGACAGCTCAGCTACTAGCCTTCCAGTAGTTACTACAGTAGAGACAGCTCAGCTACTAGCCTTTCAGTAGTTACTACAGCAGAGACAGCTCAGCTACTGGCCTTTCAGTAGTTACTACAACAGAGACAGCTCAGCTACTAGCCTTTCAGTAGTTACTACAGCAGGGACAGCTCAGCTACTAGCCTTTCAGTAGTTACTACAGTAGAGACAGCTCAGCTACTAGCCGTTCAGTAGTTACTACAGTAGAGACAGCTCAGCTACTAGCCTTTCAGTAGTTACTACAGCAGAGACAGCTCATCTACTAGCCTTTCAGTAGTTACTACAGCAGAGACAGCTCAGCTAGCCTTTCAGTAGTTACTACAGCAGAGAGAGCTCAGCTAGCCTTTCAGTAGTTACTACAGCAGAGACAGCTCATCTACTAGCCTTTCAGTAGTTACTACAGCAGAGACAGCTCAGCTAGCCTTTCAGTAGTTACTACAGCAGAGACAGCTCAGCTACTAGCCTTTCAGTAGTTACTACAGAAGAGACAGCTCAGCTACTAGCCTTTCAGTAGTTACTACAGTAGAGACAGCTCAGCTACTAGCCTTTCAGTAGTTACTACAGCAGAGACAGCTCAGCTACTAGCCTTTCAGTAGTTACTACAACAGAGACAGCTCAGCTACTAGCCTTTCAGTAGTTACTACAGTAGAGACAGCTCAGCTAGCCTTTCAGTAGTTACTACAGTAGAGACAGCTCAGCTACTAGCCTTTCAGTAGTTACTACAGTAGAGACAGCTCAGCTACTAGCCTTCCAGTAGTTACTACAGTAGAGACAGCTCAGCTACTAGCCGTTCAGTAGTTACTACAGTAGAGACAGCTCAGCTACTAGCCTTTCAGTAGTTACTACAGCAGAGACAGCTCATCTACTAGCCTTTCAGTAGTTACTACAGCAGAGACAGCTCAGCTAGCCTTTCAGTAGTTACTACAGCAGAGAGAGCTCAGCTAGCCTTTCAGTAGTTACTACAGCAGAGACAGCTCATCTACTAGCCTTTCAGTAGTTACTACAGCAGAGACAGCTCAGCTAGCCTTTCAGTAGTTACTACAGCAGAGACAGCTCAGCTACTAGCCTTTCAGTAGTTACTACAGCAGAGACAGCTCAGCTACTAGCCTTTCAGTAGTTACTACAGCAGAGACAGCTCAGCTACTAGCCTTTCAGTAGTTACTACAACAGAGACAGCTCAGCTACTAGCCTTTCAGTAGTTACTACAGTAGAGACAGCTCAGCTAGCCTTTCAGTAGTTACTACAGTAGAGACAGCTCAGCTACTAGCCTTTCAGTGGTTACTACAGTAGAGACAGCTCAGCTAGCCTTT
>NC_074700.1:32023610-32031110 GCF_029448725.1 Salvelinus fontinalis | reverse complement strand
AAATACATAGTGTACAGCAAATGAAAGACAGGCATCTTGTGATTCCAGCCAATATTTCCGATTTATTAAGTGTTTCACAGCGAAAACACAATATAGCGTTATATTAGCTTACCACAATAGCCAGAAACACAAGCCATTCCCCAGTAGCAAAGGTTAGCGATCGTAACAAACCAGCAAAAGATATATAATTTTTGACTAACCTTGATAAGCTTCATCAGATGACAGTCCTATAACATCAGGATATACATACACTTGTGTTTTGTTCGAACATGTGCATATTTAGAGCTGAAATCAGTGGTTATACATTGTGCTAATGTAGCATATTTTTCCCACAACGTCCGGATATTTTTCTGACACTTTTTCTGACACACATATTCTGAAATGACCTCCAGCAGGCCACAAATGTGCATGTGTCTGCTCAAACGGTCAGAAACAGACTCCATGAGGGTGGTATGAGGGCCCGACGTCCACAGGTGGGGGTTGTGCTTACAACCCAGCACCGTGCAGGACGTTTGGCATTTGCCAGAGAACACCAAGATTGGCAAATTCGCCACTGGCACCCTGTGCTCTTCACAGGTGAAAGCAGGTTCACACTGAGCACACGAGCACATGTGACAGACGTGACAGAGTCTGGAGACGCCGTGGAGAACGTTCTGCTGCCTGCAACATCCTCCAGCATGACCGGTTTGGCGATGGGTCAGTCATGGTGTGGGGTGGCATTTCTTTGTGGGGCCGCACAGCCCTCCATGTGCTCGCCAGAGGTAGTCTGACTGCCAATAGGTACCGAGATGAGATCCTCAGACCCCTTGTGAGACCATATGCTGACACATGCCCATTTGTGGCCTGCTGGAGGTCATTTTGCAGGGCTCTGGCAGTGCACCTCCTTGCACAAAGGCGGAGGTAGCGGTCCTGCTGCTGGGTTGTTGCCCTCCTACGGCCTCCTCCACGTCTCCTGATGTACTGGCCTGTCTCCTGGTAGCGCCTCCATGCTCTGGACACTACGCTGACAGACACAGCAAACCTTTTTGCCACAGCTCGCATTGATGTGCCATCATGGATGAACTGCACTACCTGAGCCACTTGTGTGGGTTGTAGACTCCGTCTCATGCTACCACTAGAGTGAGAGCACCGCCAGCATTCAAAAGTGACCAAAACATCAGCCAGGAAGCATAGGAACTGAGAAGTGGTCTGTGGTCACCACCTGCAGAATCACTCCTTTTTTGGGGGTGTCTTGCTAATTGCCTATAATTTCCACCTTTTGTCTATTCCATTTGCACAACAGCATGTGAAATGTATTGTCAATCAGTGTTGCTTCCTAAGTGTACAGTTTGATTTCACAGAAGTGTGATTGACTTGGAGTTACATTGTGTTGTTTAAGTGTTCCCTTTATTTTTTTGAGCAGTGTAATACGTATCATGCCCATTTATAGGCAGGACCTAGAACAGAGCATAGTTTTCAGATTTTCCACTTCCTGGTCAGGAAGTTTGTGCCAAATGAGTTCTGTTTTACTCACAGATATAATTCAAACGGTTTTAGAAACTAGAGAGTGTTTTCTATCCAATAGTAATAATAATATGCATATTGTACGAGCAAGAATTGAGTACGAGGCCGTTTGAAATGGGCACCTTTTATCTGGCTACTCAATACTGCCCCTGCAGCCCAAACAGGTTAAGAAATCGGAAGCCCCTTTACACTTTAGTGTTGTGATGCAAAAATGCGTTGCGCATACAATTAAAAATGTATTGTCGGATATTATTCATCCCAATGAGACAGTTTTTTTTTTACATGGTCGATACATTGGAGACAATATAAGACAAGTACTGGAAACAATAGAACACTGAAAAATCTGGGAAACCAGTCCTGTTATTCATAGCCGACTTTGAAAAGGCTTTTGATCAAGTACGATTAGAATTTATATATAAATGCCTAGAATATTTACATTTTGGAGAATCTCTTATGAAATGGGTAAAAAATATGTATAGTAACCCTGTCACGATCGTCTATGGATGAGAGAGAGGACCAAGGCGCAGCGTGTGCAAAATACATTCTCTTTTATTGAGAGAAGGGAAAACACAAAATGAACACTGAATACAAACTAAACAAAACAACAAACGACCGTGAAGCTAAATGACGTAAGTGCATAGACAAGCAACAAACGTTCAACATAGACAATTACCCACAAAACCACAATGCCTATGACTGCCTTAAATATGGCTCTCAATCAGAGACAATGAACCACAGCTGCCTCTAATTGAGAACCAATCTAGGCAGCCATAGACATACAAACACCTAGACAAGACACTGGCCCCTTTACCATACAAAACCCCTAGACAATACAAAAACACATACCTTCCCCATGTCACACCCTGACCTAACTAAAAAACATAAAGAAAACAAAGAATACTAAGGCCAGGGCGTGACAGTACCCCCCCTCCCCCAAAGGTGCGGACTCCGACCGCACAACCTGACATTGAAGGGGAGGGTTCGGGGTGGGCCTTATTATGGCGGCGGCTCGGGTGCGGGACGTGGCCCCCACTCCACCATTGTCAATACCCGCTTTGGTAGCGCCTCTGGAGCGGCGACCCTTTTAGCAAGTCCCGGACTGAAGACCATCCCAGAGGGCGCCACCGGGCGGATGGGTAGCTCCGGACTGAGGGGTAGCTCCGGACTGAGGGGTAGCTCGGGACTGAGGGACGGCAGCTCCGGACTGAGGGACGGCAGCTCCGGACTGAGGGACGGCAGCTCTGGACTGAGGGACGGCAGCTCCGGCTGGTCATGGCTGGCTGACGGCTCTGGCTGGTCATGGCCTGCTGACGGCTCTGGCTGGTCATGGCTGGCTGACGGCTCTGGCTGGTCATGGCTGGCTGACGGCTCTGGCTGGTCATGGCTGGCTGACGGCTCTGGCTGGTCATGGCTGGCGGACGGCTCTGGCTGATCCTGGCTGGCGGACGGCTCTGGCTGATCCTGTCTGGCGGAAGGCTCTGGCTGCTCCTGTCTGGCGGAAGGCTCTAGCGACTCCTGTCTGGCGGAAGGCTCTAGCGGCTCCTGTCTGGCGGACGGCTCTGAAGGCTCATGGCAGACGGGCGGCTTTGCAGGCTCAGTACAGATGGGAGGCTTTGAAGGCTCAGTACAGACGGGCAGTTCATGCGGCGCTTGGCAGACGGGCAGTTCAGACGGCGTTGGGCAGACGGGCAGTTCAGGCGCCGTTGGGCAGATGGGCAGTTCAGGCGCCGTTGGGCAGACGGGCAGTTCAGGCGCCGCTGGGCAGACGGCAGACTCTGGCCGGCTGAGACGCACTGTAGGCCTGGTCCGTGGTGCCGGAACTGGAGGTACCGGGCTAAAGACACGCACCTTCAGGCTAGTGCGGGGAGCAGCAACAGGGCACACTGGACTCTCAAGGCGTACTATAGGCCTGATGCGTGGTACCGGCACTGGTGGTACCGGGCTGAGGGCACGGACATCAGGGCGAGTACGGGGAGAAGGAAAAGGGCATACTGGACCCTGGAGGGCATATTGGACATTAGGCCTAGTGCGTGGTGCCGGAACTGGTGGTCCCGGGCTGGGGACACGCATCTCAGGGCTAGTGCGGGGAGCAGGAACAGGACGCACAGGACTCTGGAGACGCACACGAGGCGTTGTGCGTGGTGTAGGCACTGGTGGTAATGGGTTTGGGCGGGGAGGTGGCGCCGGAAATACCGGACCGTGCAGGCGTACTGGCTCCCTTGAGCACTGAGCCTGCCCAACCTTACCTGGTTGTATGCTCCCCGTCGCCCGACCAGTGCGGGGAGGTGGAATAACCCGCACCGGGCTATGTAGGCGAACCGGGGACACCATGCGTAAGGCTGGTGCCATGTAAGCCGGCCCGAGGAGACGCACTGGTGGCCAGATGCGTTGGGCCAGCTTCATGACATCCAGCTCAATCCTCAATCTAGCCCTGCCAGTGCGGGGAGGTGGAATAACCCGCACCGGGCTATGAACACGTACAGGAGACACCGTGCGCTCTACTGCGTAACACGGTGTCTGCCCGTACTCTCGCTCTCCACGGTAAGTACAGGGAGTATGCGCAGGTCTCCTACCTAACTTCGCCACACTCCTTTTTAGCCTCCCCCCCCCCCCAATACATTTTTGGGTTGTACTCGCGGGCTTCCAGCCTTGCTTCCGTGCTGCCTCCTCATATCGCCTCTTCTCGGCTTTAGCTGCCTTTAGCAGCTCTTCACGAGGGAGGCGATATTCTCCCGGTTGTGCCCAAGGTCCCTTTCCATCCAATATCTCCTCCCATGTCCATGAATCCTTTATGCGCTGCTCCCGTTGATGCTTTACACGCCGCTTGGTCCGATTCTGGTGGGTAATTCTGTCACGATCGTCTATGGGTGAGAGAGAGGACCAAGGCGCAGCGTGTACAAAATACATTCTCTTTTATTGAGAGAAGGGAAAACACAAAACGAACACTGAATACAAACTAAACAAAACAACAAACGACCGTGAAGCTAAATGACGTAAGTGCATTGACAAGCAACAAACGTTCAACATAGACAATTACTCACAAAACCCCAATGCCTATGACTGCCTTAAATATGGCTCTCAATCAGAGACAATGAACCACAGCTGCCTCTAATTGAGAACAAATCTAGGCAGCCATAGGCATGCAAACACCTAGACAAGACACTGGCCCCTTTACCATACAAAACCCCTAGACAATACAAAAACACATACCTTCCCCATGTCACACCCTGACCTAACTAAAAAACATAAAGAAAACAAAGAATACTAAGGCCAGGGCGTGACAAACCCTAGGTGTAAAATAGTAAATAATGGCTACTTCTCAGAAAGTTCTAAACTGTCTAGAGGAGTAAAACAAGGTTGTCCACTATCGGCATATCTATTTATTATGGCCATCGAAATGTTACCTATTAAAATCAGATCCAACAATAATATTAAGGAATTAGAAATCCAGGGCTTAAAAACGAAGGCGTCATTGTACGCTGATGATTCATGTTTTCTTTTAAATCATAATTTGAATCCCTCCACAGCCTCATAGAGGATCTAGATATTTTTTCTAACCTCTCTGTGTCACGTTGGTATAAATGATTCGGGAGACAGATGCATGAATGCGTAATTTAAAAAAATATTGTACCCAAATTACGGCGTTCCGTGTAATGGCACGGGGATGAAGACCAAACAAACACTATACAAAAACACAAGTTTGAAACCCAAACAAAAGAGCGAGCAGTACCTCGAATAAATAACACACGCGCAACAATGATTATTACACGGGATGAGACCCGTAATCATCTGCGCAATTCAAAATGGCACGAAAGCCAAAGACACACAGCACAGGTTCTCACACGCACCAACGGACATTGTAACAATGATCGACAGCCCAATGGAAACCAAAGGGTACACTTACACAAGTACTAATCAGTGGGAATAGGGGACAGGTGGGAATAGGGGACAGGTGTGAATAGGGGACAGGTAGGAATAGGGGACAGGCGGGAATAGGGGACAGGTGTGAATAGGGGACAGGTGTAAATAGGGGACAGGTGTAAATAGGGGACAGGTGTGAATAGGGGACAGGTGTGAATAGGGGACAGGTGTGAAAAGGGGACAGGTGTGAATAGGGGACAGGTGTGAATAGGGGACAGGTGTGAATAGGGGACAGGTGTAAATAGGGGACAGGTGTGAATAGGGGACAGGTGGGAATAGGGGACAGGTGTGAATAGGGGACAGGTGTGAATAGGGGACAGGTGTGAATAGGGGACAGTTGTGAATAGGGGACAGGTGTGAATAGGGGACAGGTGTGAATAGGGGACAGGTGTGAATATGGGACATGTGTAAATAGGGGACAGGTGTGAATAGGGGACAGGTAGGAATAGGGGACAGGTGTAAATAGGGGACAGGTGTGAATAGGGGACAGGTGTGAATAGGGGACAGGTGTGAATAGGGGGCAGGTGTGCGTAAAGAAAGTTCCGGAGGGATCCGTGACACTCTGTATTAAAACCAAATTATGATAAGGTACTATATTACGTATTGGATCACTAATAACTACAACTTTTACCTTACCGTCTGACGGTGAAGTGGACATACTCTGTAAACATATCCCGAAAGAAAGAAATTATCTTACTACAATACATTTTTATAGAAAGTTAGCAAAAATAGTTAAAATCTTGTGAAAAATATCACCCTGATTAACACTTTAGTCATATCTCAGTTTATCTATTTGCTTATGGCCTTGCCTACACCTAGCAACTTGTTTTTAAAATTATATTAGCAAAAAATAATACATTTTATTTGGACAAGTACGCCAGACAAAATTAAACTATTTATATAATGAATATGAATTTGGGGGGCATAAATTATTAAATTTTAAAGCGTAAGACCTTCAGTCATACAAATGTTATTTTTAAATCCCAACTGGTTCTCTAGCAGATTAGTAAGAATATCTCACCCCATTTTCAAGAATGACCTTTTTCCTTTTTATTCAGATCACTGGCTGGAAGGGGCAGAAAATCTGTTCATTGTGTGGACCGACCACAAAAACCTGGAGTATCTCCGCACCGCCAAGCGCCTCAACTCCAGGCAGGCGAGATGGGCCCTACTGTTTTTATCCAGTTCAACTTTTCCCTCTCTTACTAGCCGGGGTCCAAGTACGTCAAGCCGGATGCCCTGTCTCACTGATATAACCCCACAGCTAGCACCCCGGAGCCCGAGACCATCTTTCCCACCTCGTGCCTGGTGACGGGACTCAGCTGGGGGAAACAGGTCCAGGAGGCGCAGCGGTCCCAGACGGACCCTGGGGGGGGGGGGGGGGGGGGGGGGGGGGGGGGCAGTTAACCGGATGTTTGTCCCTGACGCTGTCTTCTCCGCGTTCCTCGAGTGGGCCCATTCCTCCATGCCTGCCATCCAGGCTTCCGTCGGACTCTGGCCTTTGTGCGACAACACTTTTGGTGGCCTATTATGGTTCCGGATGTTCCCGAGTTTGTCGTTGCCTGCATGGTCTGTGCTCCGAATAAGACTCCTCGGAAAGCTCCAGCTGATCTTCTGCAACCACTGCCTGTCCCTCCCCGTCCCTGGTCCCACATATCCCTGGATTTCGTCATGGGTCTCCCCCTGTCTGAGGGCAACACTGCCATCTTGACTTTGGTCGACCGGTTTTCCAAAGCCACCCACTTCATTCCTCTCCCCAAACTACCCTCGGCCAAGGAGACGGCCCAGCTCATGGTGCAGCACGTCTTCTGGATCCATGGACTGCCCGTGGACATGGTCTCCGACTGGGGTCCTCAGTTCTTGTCCCGGGTTCTGGAAGGCGTTCTGCACCCTCATTGGGTCATCGGCCAGCCTGTCCTCTGGGTTCCACCCCAAGTCCAATGGCCAGTCGGAGCGAGCCAACCAAGACCTCAAGACTATTCTGTGCTGCCTGGTCTTGGACCTGGAGCCAGCAGCTTGTGTGGGTGGAATACACCTGCAACACCCTTCCCTGCTCTGCCACGGGCCTATTGCTAT
>NC_074700.1:32003610-32013610 GCF_029448725.1 Salvelinus fontinalis | reverse complement strand
AGTTTTCTATTAGTAGTTGAAGCAGTAGTTTTATTAGTTGTATTAGTAGTTGTAGCAGTAGTTTTATTAGTTGTATTAGTAGTTGTATTAGTAGTTTTATTAGTTGTATTAGTAGTTGTAGCAGTAGTTGTAGTTTTCTATTAGTAGTGGTAGCAGTAGTTTTATTAGTTGTAGTAGTAGTTGTAGCAGTAGTTTTATTAGTTGTAGTAGTAGTTGTAGCAGTAGTTTTCTATTAGTAGTTGTAGCAGTAGTTTTATTAGTTGTATTAGTAGTTGTAGCAGTCGTTTTATTAGTTGTATTAGTAGTTTTATTAGTTGTAGTAGTAGTTGTAGCAGTAGTTGTAGTTTTCTATTAGTAGTTGTAGCAGTAGTTGTAGCAGTAGTTTTATTAGTTGTGTTAGAGGTTGTAGCAGTAGTTGTAGCAGTAGTTGTAGTTGTAGCAGTAGTTGTAGTAGTAGTTGTAGTAGTAGTTGTAGCAGTAGTTTTATTAGTTGTGTTAGAGGTTGTAGCAGTAGTTGTAGCAGTAGTTGTAGTAGTAGTTGTAGCAGTAGTTGTAGTAGTAGTTTTATTAGTTGTGTTAGAGGTTGTAGCAGTAGTTGTAGTTTTCTATTAGTAGTTGTAGCAGTAGTTGTAGCAGTAGTTTTATTAGTTGTGTTAGAGGTTGTAGCAGTAGTTGTAGCAGTAGTTGTAGTAGTAGTTGTAGCAGTAGTTGTAGCAGTAGTTGTAGTAGTAGTTTTATTAGTTGTGTTAGAGGTTGTAGCAGTAGTTTTATTAGTTGTATTACTAGTTGTAGTAGTAGTTTTATTAGTTGCATTAGTAGTTGTAGCAGTAGTTTTATTAGTTGTATTAGAGGTTGTAGCAGTAGTTTTATTAGTTGTATTAGTAGTTGGAGCAGTAGTTTTATTAGTTGTATCAGTAGTTGTAGCAGTAGTTTATTAGTTGTATTAGTAGTTGTAGCAGTAGTTTATATTAGTTGTAGTAGTAGATTTATTAGTTGTATTAGTAGTTGTAGCAGTAGTTTTATTAGTTGTAGCAGTAGTTGTAGTAGTAGTTTTATTAGTTGTATTAGTAGTTGTAGCAGTAGTTTTATTAGTTGTATTAGTAGTTGTAGCAGTAGTTTTATTAGTTGAATTAGTAGTTGTAGCAGTAGTTGTAGTAGTAGTTTTATTCGTTGTAGCAGTAGTTGTAGCAGTAGTTGTAGTAGTAGTTTTATTCGTTGTAGCAGTAGTTGTAGCAGTAGTTTGATTAATTGTATTAGTAGTTGGAGCAGTAGTTATATTAGTTTTTATGCTGTCAATGTATGTTAATATTCTTATTATTTAATTTTTTATTAATATTAGACAGCCGGCTGTGGACAAGATGTTCAAATGTTCATAAATGACCAGCATGATCATATAATAATAATCACAGTAGTTGTTGAGGGTGCAACAAGTCAGCACCTCAGGAGTAAATGTCAGTTGGCTTTTCATAGCCGATCATTAAGAGTATCTCTACCGCTCCTGCTGTCTCTAGAGAGTTGAAAACAGCAGGTCTGGGACAGGTAGCACGTCCGGTGAACAGGTCAGGGTTCCATAGCCGCAGGCAGAACAGTTGAAACTGGAGCAGCAGCACGGCCAAGTGGACTGGGGACAGCAAGGAGTCATCAGGCCAGGTAGTCCTGAGGCATAGTCCTAGGGCTCAGGTCCTCCGAGAGAGAGAAAGAGAGAAAGTGGGAAAGAGAGAAAGAGAGAGAAAGAGAATTAGAGAGAGCATACTTAAATTCACACAGGACACCGGATAAGACAGGAGAAGTACTCCAGGTATAACAAACTGACCCTAGCCCCCCGACACATTACTGCAGCATAAATACTGGAGGCTGAGACAGGAGGGGTCAGGAGACACTCTATCTGATGAAACCCCCGGACAGGGCCAAACAGGCAGGATAAAACTCCACACACTTTGCCAAAGCACAGCCCCCACACCACTAGAGGGATATCTTCAACCACCAACTTACCATCCTGAGACAAGGCTGAGTGTAGCCCACAAAGATCTCCGCCACGGCACAACCCAAGGGGGGGCGCCAACCCAGACAGGAAGATCACGTCAGTGACTCAATCCACTCAAGTGACGCACCCCTCCCAGGGACGGCATGGAAGAGCACCAGTAAGCCAGTGACTCAGCCCCTGTAACAGGGTTAGAGGCAGAGAATCCCAGTGGAGAGAGGGGAACCGGCCAGGCAGAGACAGCAAGGGCGGTTCGTTGCTCCAGATCCATTATCTTTATTAGTATTATTATTATTACTATTATTATTATTATTTTTATCATTTTTTATTATTATTATTATTATTATTAATATTATTTATTATTATTATTATTATTAATATTATTTATTATTATTATTATTATTATTAATATTATTTATTATTATTATTATTATTATTAATATTATTATTATTATTATTAATATTATTAATATTATTATTATTATTATTAATATTATTATTTCATTGATATTTCATTGATATTATTATTATTAGACAGTAGTTGCCATATTATCCTTGTTTTTAAATATTGTTTGTCTTAGTTTTTTCATCTTGAAAGCGTATCTCAAGACATTTCATCATGTAAAATAAATAAATAAATAATGCCTTGGATCTAGCTCAGAAGGCTATCGTGGTACGTAGGCAGTTGAACCCCGGATTGAACACACACACACACACACACACACACACACACACACACACACACACACACACACACACACACACACACACACACACACACACACACACACACACACACATATACACAGACACACCACACACACACAAAGACACACACCATACACAAGTGCGCGCAGCGGGAAACAGTTTGCAAAATTACATTATTTAGGTTCCGTGTCACAGCGCTTATCTCCACATTATGGCCGTAATAACTGAATGTCAGGGTGTGTGTGTTTCTGTTAGTGTGTGTGGGGTTGTGTGTGTGTGTGTTCGTTAATAAATGAACCTAATAATTGCTGTACCGCTCGTTGCTAAGGCGGCAGGTTGACATGGTTTAACCACTGTATTGACACAATTAATGAGTGTGTGTTTATACCTGAACACACAAACACACCCACCCGCACACTGTTAGACTGATCGCTATACGTTTAACAAAGATTCTTGTAGCTGTGTGATCGATGGAAGAGGGTTGGGGTATTATGTCCCTGTTCAAAGATGCAATACAATACAGGAAGAGGATGCCATCTGGGTTATATACACTTCTCTGGACCCTGTTGGTGCACCTGCACTCAGTAATGTAGTCTCTCTCTCTCTCTCTCTCTCTCTGTCTCTCTCTCTGTCTCTCTCTCTGTCTCTCTCTCTGTCTCGCTGTCTCTCTCTCTCTCTCTCTCTCTCTCTCTCTCTCTCTCTCTCTCTCTCTCTCTCTCTCTCTCTCTCTCTCTCTCTCTCTCTCTCTCTCTCTCTCTCTCTGTCTCACTGTCTCTCTCTCTGTCTCGCTGTCTCTCTCTCAGTCTCACTGTCTCTCTCTCAATTCAATTCAATTCAATTCAAGGGGCTTTATTGGCATGGGAAACATGTGTTAACATTGCCAAAGCAAGTGAGGTAGATAATATACAAAAGTCAAATAAACAATAAAAATGAACAGTAAACATTACACATACAGAAGTTTCAAAACAATAAAGACATTACAAATGTCATATTATATATATGCAGTGTTGTAACAATGTACAAATGGTTAAAGCACACGAGTTAAAATAAATAAACATAAATATGGGTTGTATTTACAATGGTGTTTGTTCTTCACTGGTTGCCCTTTTCTGGTGGCAACAGGTCACAAATCTTGCTGCTGCTCTCTCTCTCTCTCTGTCTCTCTCTCTGTCTCTCTCTCTCTCTGTCTCGCTGTCTCTCTCTCTGTCTCTCTCTCTGTCTCTCTCTCTCTCTCTCTCTCTGTCTCTCTCTCTCTCTCTCTCTCTGTCTCTCTCTCTCTCTCTCTCTCTCTCTCTCTGCCTCTCTCTCTATATATATATATGTGTATATATACATATATCTCTATATCTATATCTCTCTATATATATCAAAATGTTACCACTCAGCCACAGTGACTGACTCTGTTACCACAATACACCACCCAGCCACAGTGACTGTCTCAACATGTTACCACCCAGCCACATCAACTGTCTCTGTTACCACATGTTACCACCCAGCCACAGTGACTGTCTCTACATGTTACCACCCAGCCACAGTGACTGTCTCTACATGTTACCACCCTGACTGTCACGTTCCTGACCTGTTTTCCTTTGTTTTGTATTCATTTTAGTTGGTCAGGGCGTGAGTTGGGTGGGTTTGTCTATGTTTGTATTTCTATGTGGGGTTTTGTGTTCGGCCTGGTATGATTCTCAATTAGAGACAGGTGTGTATTGTTTGTCTCTAATTGAGAGTCATACAAAGGCAGCCAGGGTTTCACTGGTGTTTTGTGGGTGTTTGTTCCTGTGTCCACACAGGACAGTTGAAGGTTAGTCACGTTTGTTGTTTTGTAGTTTTTGTAGTGTCTTGTTTTGCTGTGTTCATTAAAAGATGGCTTATTTCCCTCAATCCGCATCTTGGTCCTATCCATGCTCCTCCTCGTTTGAGGAGGAGAACAACAATGACTGCCTTTACAGAAACACCCACCACAACAGGACCAAGCGGATTGAGGAGAGAGAAAAGGAACTACAGCAATGGGGAAAAGAGGAATGGACTTGGGAGGAGATTCTGGACGGAGAAGGACCCTGGGCACAGCCAGTGGAGTGTCGCCGCCCCAAAGCGGAGCTGGAGGCAGCGAAAGCGGAGAGGCGGCATTATGAGGCGCTTGCAAGGCAGAGTGGCTGGAAACCCGAGAGGCTCACCCAAAAATTTCTTGGGGGGGGGCTAAAGGGGAGTGTGGCGAAGCCGGGTTGGATACCTGAGCCAACTCCCCGGGCTTGCCGTGGAGTAAGAGGGCGTCGTACTGGTCAGACACCGTGTTATGCGGTGAAGCGCACGGTGTCCCCAGTACGCGTGCTTAGCCCAGTGCGGGCTATTCCACCTTGCCGCACTGGGAGGGCTAGGTTGGGCATCGAGCCGGATGCCATGAAGCCGGCCCAACGTATCTGGCCTCCAGTACGTCTCCTCGGGCCGGCGTACATGGCACCAGCCTTACAGGTGGTGTCCCCGGTTCGCCTGCATAGCCCAGTGCGGGCTATTCCACCTCGCCGCACTGGCAGGGCTACGGGGATCATTCAACCTGGTAGGGTTGGGGAGGCTCGGTGCTCAAGAGCACGTGTCCTCCTTCACGGTCCGGTATATCCGGCGCCACCTTCCCACCCCAGCTCAGTACCACCAGTGCCTACACCACGCACCAGGCTTCCAGTCCATCTCCAGAGCCCTGTTCCTCCTCCACGTACTCTCCCTATGGTGCGTGTCTCCAGCCCAGTGCCTCCAGTTCCGGCACCACGCACCAAGCCTCCTGTGCGTCTCCAGAGCCCTGGACGCACTGTTCCTTCTCCCCGCACTCGCACTGAGGTGCGTGCCCTCAGCCCGGTACCTCCAGTTCCGGTACCACGCACCAGGCCTAGAGTGCGCCACGAGAGTCCAGTGTGCCCTGTTCCTGTTCCCCGCACTCGCCCTGAGGTGCGTGCCCTCAGCCCGGTACCTCCAGTTCCGGTACCACGCACCAGGCCTATAGTGCGTCTCAGCCGGCCAGAGTCTGCCGTCTGCCCAGCGGTGCCTGAACGGCCCGTCTGCCCAGCTCCGTCTGAGCCATCTGTCTGCCCAGCGCCGTCTGAGCCATCTGTCTGCCCAGCGCCGTCTGAGCCATCTGTCTGCCCAGCGCCGTCTGAGCCATCTGTCTGCCCAGCGCCGTCTGAGCCATCTGTCTGCCCAGCGCCGTCTGAGCCATCTGTCTGCCCAGCGCCGTCTGAGCCATCTGTCTGCCACGAGCCAGTAGAGCCGCCCGTCTGTCCCGAGCCAGTAGAGCCGCCCGTCTGTCCCGAGCCAGTAGAGCCGTCCGTCAGTCAGGAGCCGCTAGAGCCGTCCGTCAGTCAGGAGCCGCTAGAGCCGTCCGTCAGTCAGGAGCCGCCAGAGACGCCCGCCAGTCAGGAGCTGCCAGAGACGCCCGCCAGTCAGGAGCTGCCAGAGACGCCCGCCAGTCAGGAGCTGCCAGAGACGCCCGCCAGTCAGGAGCTGCCAGAGACGCCCGCCAGTCAGGAGCTGCCAGAGACGCCCGCCAGTCAGGAGCTGCCCGCCAGTCAGGAGCTGCCCTACAGTCCGGAGCTGCCCTACAGTCCGGAGCTGCCCTACAGTCCGGAGCTGCCCTACAGTCCGGAGCTGCCCTACAGTCCGGAGCTGCCACTCAGCCCGGACCTGCCGGAGTCCCTCAGCCAGGACCTGCCGGAGTCCCTCAGCCAGGACCTGCCGCCCCTTATCCCGGTGTTGCCCCTTGTCCCGGTGCTGCCCCTTGTCCCGGTGCTGCCCCTTGTCCCGGTGCTGCCCCTTGTCCCGGTGCTGCCCCTTGTCCCGGTGCTGCCCCTTGTCCCGGTGCTGCCCCTTGTCCCGGTGCTGCCCCTTGTCCCGGTGCTGGTCGCTCATTTAGGTGGTGTTAGTGGGAGGGTGGTCA
Source organism: Salvelinus fontinalis (assembly GCF_029448725.1). Classification (NCBI taxonomy): domain Eukaryota; kingdom Metazoa; phylum Chordata; class Actinopteri; order Salmoniformes; family Salmonidae; genus Salvelinus; species Salvelinus fontinalis. Next base: position 32,006,996 of record NC_074700.1, on the reverse strand, counting down.
TTGGGAGGGGGATAAAGAAGCGGGGATTGATTATGGTGGGGTGGGGACCACGACCAGCGCCAGAGCCGCCACCGTGGACAGACGCCCACCCAGACCCTCCCCTAGACTTTGTGCTGGTGCGCCCGGAGTTCGCACCTTAAGGGGGGGGTTCTGTCACGTTCCTGACCTGTTTTCCTTTGTTTTGTATTCATTTTAGTTGGTCAGGGCGTGAGTTGGGTGGGTTTGTCTATGTTTGTATTTCTATGTGGGGTTTTGTGTTCGGCCTGGTATGATTCTCAATTAGAGACAGGTGTGTATTGTTTGTCTCTAATTGAGAGTCATACAAAGGCAGCCAGGGTTTCACTGGTGTTTTGTGGGTGTTTGTTCCTGTGTCCACACAGGACAGTTGAAGGTTAGTCACGTTTGTTGTTTTGTAGTTTTTGTAGTGTCTTGTTTTGCTGTGTTCATTAAAAGATGGCTTATTTCCCTCAATCCGCATCTTGGTCCTATCCATGCTCCTCCTCGTTTGAGGAGGAGAACAACAATGACTGCCTTTACAGAAACACCCACCACAACAGGACCAAGCGGATTGAGGAGAGAGAAAAGGAACTACAGCAATGGGGAAAAGAGGAATGGACTTGGGAGGAGATTCTGGACGGAGAAGGACCCTGGGCACAGCCAGTGGAGTGTCGCCGCCCCAAAGCGGAGCTGGAGGCAGCGAAAGCGGAGAGGCGGCATTATGAGGCGCTTGCAAGGCAGAGTGGCTGGAAACCCGAGAGGCTCACCCAAAAATTTCTTGGGGGGGGGCTAAAGGGGAGTGTGGCGAAGCCGGGTTGGATACCTGAGCCAACTCCCCGGGCTTGCCGTGGAGTAAGAGGGCGTCGTACTGGTCAGACACCGTGTTATGCGGTGAAGCGCACGGTGTCCCCAGTACGCGTGCTTAGCCCAGTGCGGGCTATTCCACCTTGCCGCACTGGGAGGGCTAGGTTGGGCATCGAGCCGGATGCCATGAAGCCGGCCCAACGTATCTGGCCTCCAGTACGTCTCCTCGGGCCGGCGTACATGGCACCAGCCTTACAGGTGGTGTCCCCGGTTCGCCTGCATAGCCCAGTGCGGGCTATTCCACCTCGCCGCACTGGCAGGGCTACGGGGATCATTCAACCTGGTAGGGTTGGGGAGGCTCGGTGCTCAAGAGCACGTGTCCTCCTTCACGGTCCGGTATATCCGGCGCCACCTTCCCACCCCAGCTCAGTACCACCAGTGCCTACACCACGCACCAGGCTTCCAGTCCATCTCCAGAGCCCTGTTCCTCCTCCACGTACTCTCCCTATGGTGCGTGTCTCCAGCCCAGTGCCTCCAGTTCCGGCACCACGCACCAAGCCTCCTGTGCGTCTCCAGAGCCCTGGACGCACTGTTCCTTCTCCCCGCACTCGCACTGAGGTGCGTGCCCTCAGCCCGGTACCTCCAGTTCCGGTACCACGCACCAGGCCTAGAGTGCGCCACGAGAGTCCAGTGTGCCCTGTTCCTGTTCCCCGCACTCGCCCTGAGGTGCGTGCCCTCAGCCCGGTACCTCCAGTTCCGGTACCACGCACCAGGCCTATAGTGCGTCTCAGCCGGCCAGAGTCTGCCGTCTGCCCAGCGGTGCCTGAACGGCCCGTCTGCCCAGCTCCGTCTGAGCCATCTGTCTGCCCAGCGCCGTCTGAGCCATCTGTCTGCCCAGCGCCGTCTGAGCCATCTGTCTGCCCAGCGCCGTCTGAGCCATCTGTCTGCCCAGCGCCGTCTGAGCCATCTGTCTGCCCAGCGCCGTCTGAGCCATCTGTCTGCCCAGCGCCGTCTGAGCCATCTGTCTGCCACGAGCCAGTAGAGCCGCCCGTCTGTCCCGAGCCAGTAGAGCCGCCCGTCTGTCCCGAGCCAGTAGAGCCGTCCGTCAGTCAGGAGCCGCTAGAGCCGTCCGTCAGTCAGGAGCCGCTAGAGCCGTCCGTCAGTCAGGAGCCGCCAGAGACGCCCGCCAGTCAGGAGCTGCCAGAGACGCCCGCCAGTCAGGAGCTGCCAGAGACGCCCGCCAGTCAGGAGCTGCCAGAGACGCCCGCCAGTCAGGAGCTGCCAGAGACGCCCGCCAGTCAGGAGCTGCCAGAGACGCCCGCCAGTCAGGAGCTGCCCGCCAGTCAGGAGCTGCCCTACAGTCCGGAGCTGCCCTACAGTCCGGAGCTGCCCTACAGTCCGGAGCTGCCCTACAGTCCGGAGCTGCCCTACAGTCCGGAGCTGCCACTCAGCCCGGACCTGCCGGAGTCCCTCAGCCAGGACCTGCCGGAGTCCCTCAGCCAGGACCTGCCGCCCCTTATCCCGGTGTTGCCCCTTGTCCCGGTGCTGCCCCTTGTCCCGGTGCTGCCCCTTGTCCCGGTGCTGCCCCTTGTCCCGGTGCTGCCCCTTGTCCCGGTGCTGCCCCTTGTCCCGGTGCTGCCCCTTGTCCCGGTGCTGCCCCTTGTCCCGGTGCTGGTCGCTCATTTAGGTGGTGTTAGTGGGAGGGTGGTCATTGGGAGGGGGATAAAGAAGCGGGGATTGATTATGGTGGGGTGGGGACCACGACCAGCGCCAGAGCCGCCACCGTGGACAGACGCCCACCCAGACCCTCCCCTAGACTTTGTGCTGGTGCGCCCGGAGTTCGCACCTTAAGGGGGGGGTTCTGTCACGTTCCTGACCTGTTTTCCTTTGTTTTGTATTCATTTTAGTTGGTCAGGGCGTGAGTTGGGTGGGTTTGTCTATGTTTGTATTTCTATGTGGGGTTTTGTGTTCGGCCTGGTATGATTCTCAATTAGAGACAGGTGTGTATTGTTTGTCTCTAATTGAGAGTCATACAAAGGCAGCCAGGGTTTCACTGGTGTTTTGTGGGTGTTTGTTCCTGTGTCCACACAGGACAGTTGAAGGTTAGTCACGTTTGTTGTTTTTGTAGTGTCTTGTTTTGCTGTGTTCATTAAAAGATGGCTTATTTCCCTCAATCCGCATCTTGGTCCTATCCATGCTCCTCCTCGTTTGAGGAGGAGAACAACAATGACTGCCTTTACACTGACTGTCTCTACATGTTACCACCCTGACTGTCTCTACATGTTACCACCCTGACTGTCTCTACATGTTACCAACCTGACTGTCTCTACATGTTACCAACCTGACTGTCTCTACATGTTACCAACCTGACTGTCTCAACATGTTACCACCCTGCCACAGTGACTGTCTCAACATGTTACCACCCAGCCACAGTGACTGTCTCAACACGTTACCACCCAGCCACAGTGACTGTCTCAACACGTTACCACCCAGCCACAGTGACTGTCTCTACATGCTACCACCCAGCCACAGTGACTGTCTCTACATGCTACCACCCAGCCACAGTGACTGTCTCTGTTACCACC
>NC_074700.1:31981110-31998610 GCF_029448725.1 Salvelinus fontinalis | reverse complement strand
CAAGTGACGCACACCTCCTAGGGACGGCATGAAAGAGCACCAGTAAGCCAGTGACTCAGCCCCTGTAATAGGGTTAGAGGCAGAGAATCCCAGTGGAGAGAGGGGAACTGGCCAGGCAGAGACAGCAAGGGTGGTTAATCGCTCCAGTGCCTTTCTGTCAACTTCACACTCCTGGGTCAGACTACACTCAGTAATAGGACCCACTGAAGAGATGAGTCTTCAGTAAAGACTTAAAGGTTGAGACCGAGTCTGCGTCTCTCACAGAGTAGGCAGACCATTCCATAAAAATGGAGCTCTATAGGAGAAAACCCTGCCTCCAGCTGTTTACTTAGAAATTCTAGGGACAATTAGGAGGCCTGCGTCGTGTGACCGTATTGTACGTGTAGGTATGTACGGCAGGACCAAATCGGAAAGATAGGTAGGAGCAAGCCCATGTAAAGCTTTGTAGGTTAGCAGTAAAACCTTGTGTACAACATGTGACCACCCAGCCACAGTGACTGTCTCAACATGTTACCACCCTGCCACAGTGACTGTCTCAACATGTTACCACCCAGTCACAGGGACTGTCTCAACATGTTACCACCCAGCCACAGTGACTGTCTCAACATGTTACCACCCAGCCACAGTGACTGTCTCAACATGTTACCACCCAGCCACAGTGACTGTCTCAACATGTTACCACCCAGCCACAGTGACTGTCTCAACATGTTACCACCCAGCCACAGTGACTGTCTCAACATGTTACCACCCAGCCACAGTGACTGTCTCAACATGTTACCAGCCACTTTGCCACATGTTACACGTGTGTGTGTGTGTGTGTTTGTGTGTATCACATGGAATCTTAACACTTATTCCACTTTGCCTTTCTCCTCTTCCTTTCCAGGCCTTGTCTCTCTACACATTTCCGTGTGTGTGCCTCGGACGGACAGGGGGAAGGACATGTGACTAGTAACCGAGAAAAATGGATTACCTCTCTCCAGCCAACATCTCCCAAGATGCATCCCTTCTCTTTTCCGACGCCGGTCCCCACAGCAACGACCTTTACCTCGGTTACCGTGACTACGACCCCGGCAACGACGACCCCGCCACGGAAGATTCGTCGCCCCTCCCGCCCTTCTACGCAGACACCCCCCTCCTGGATTTGGGAGACTTGGGAGGGTACGGTCCCGGGGTGGGGGGGTACGGGGACAGCTCTCTGGCAGGACTGGGGGACAGTACTAAACTAGTAGGGGTCCAGGCGGTTTTAATACTAGCCTACAGTACCATTATACTACTAGGAGTAGTGGGTAACTCTCTGGTGATATACGTGGTGTATCGCTTTAAGACGCTGAGGACAGTTACTAACTTCTTCATAGCTAACCTCGCTGTCGGTAGGTAGCTTTTTATATAGTCTGTCTGTCTGTCTGTCTGTCTGTCTGTCTGTCTGTCTGTCTTCCTGTCTTCCTGTCTTCCTAACTCTCTTCCTCTCCCAACAAGCTACTTTCAGAAAGATACAAAATAAGCAGGACCTCATTCTCTGTGTGTGTGTGTGTTGTGTGGGGGGTTTTCGATGCCCCTAGGTTAGTTTGAGTGATGACTCAGATGTTCTGGCATGTAATATTTTTATGTTTCTGAGAAATTGAGTTTAGTGAAGTGTGTGTTCGTGTTCGTGTTCGTGTTCGTGTGTGTGTGTGTGTGTGTGTGTGCGTGCGTGCGTGCGTTTGGATTTACTATTCTTGTGGGCACCAGAAGTCCTCACAAGGATAATAAAACAAGGACAATTCAGACAAGTGGGGACATTTTGCCAGTCCCCACAAGGAAAAATGGCTATTTTGGGCTTAGGGGTTAGGGTTAGGTTAAGGGTTAGTTTTATGGGTTAAAGAAAATAGGATTTTGAATGGGAATCAATTGTTTGGTCCCCACAAGTATAGTAAAACAAACATGTATTTGAGTACGTGTGTGTACGTATTCCTCCTATTCTTAGTGTCACTGGGTCTGATTATCGGCAAGGGTCTGTGTGTGTGTGTGTGTGTGTGTGTGTGTGTGTGTGTGTGTGTGTGTGTGTGTGTGTGTGTGTGTGTGTGTCTGTGTCTGTGTCTGTGTCTGTGTCTGTGTCTGTGTGTGTGTGTGTGTGTGTGTGTGTGTGTGTGTGTGTGTGTGTGTGTGTGTGTGTGTGTGTGTGTGTGTGTGTGTGTGTGTATATCTCCCAAAGGTGTCACACTACCACTGGGCCAACAGGAAATACATGTGAGTGTTGAATAGTGAAGACTCTTGGCAAGGTTAGACATTGTCAAAGCTCAGGAGAAAACCTAGATGCAGACCGTTTCGAAGTAACAAAAGTTTATTACAAAACCAGGAGGGGGCAGGCAAACAACAGGTCAAAGGGCAGGCAGAGGTCAGTAATCCAGAGCAGAGTCCGAAAGGCACAGAACGGCAGGGTCAGGGTCAGGGTCAGGGTCAGGTTCAGGGTCAGGGTCAGGGTCAGGTTAGGCAGAATGGTCAAAACCCGGGAAAACTAGAAAGCAGGAACTAGAGAAAGACAGGTGCAAGAGAAAAACACTGGTAGGCTTGACGAAACAAAATGAACTGGCAACAGACAAACAGAGAACACAGGTATAAATACACAGGGGATAATGGGAAAGATGGGCGACACCTGGAAGGGGGGGGGCGGGGTGGAGACATTCACAAAGACGGGTGAAACAGATCAGGGTGTGACAGACATGTTCAGTACCAAGAACAAAGAGTGTTTTTGCAAGAATAGTCCAGGGGGACCCGGGTTCAAGTCACCAGTGTCCTCATGTGATATCAGTAGTAGTCAGTCTCCTACTGTGTTAGTGATGTGCTCCAGTTTAGGCCGAATTACTGTTGTCAGATACGGCAGCAAAGACCATGTCCATCCGTTGCTTGTAAACCCGTTGGTCGGCTCCTTGACCTCACCCAAAGCCTGTGGCCTTAAATCAGATGGCTTTTCACGTCTTGTTTCTGTCACTGTCACTGTCATGTGCTCAGGCTAACCTTGTGTCGTGTCTGACCCAGTCTCTGTCATTGTTGGTTAAAGGTGTCGGACATCTCTCTCGTCTCTTATGTCACTGTTTATCGCTCACTCTCTGCTTTATGTCAAGAATGGTTGTCAAAGCAATGTACAGTATATGTAGTATTACATAAATGAACAATGTGTTTGAGCAATAATAATAATATATAGAGTCCCAGTCAAAGGTTTGGACAGACCTACTAAATCCAGGGTTTTTTCTTAATTTGTACTTTTTTTAAATTGTTCCTTTATTTTCTACATAACTCACATATGGAATCATGTAGTAACAAAAAAAAAGTGTTAAACAAATCCAAATATATATTTTTTTATATTTGAGGATTCTTCAATGTAGCCACCCTTTGCATTGTTGACAGCTTTGCACACTCTTGGCATGTCTATCATCTGCTTTTCAACAGGACAATGACCCAAAACACACCTCCAGGCTGTGTAAGGGATAAAATATATTTGGATTTGTTTAACACTTTTTTGGTTATTACATGATTCCATAAGTGTTATTTCATAGTTGTGATGTCTTCATGTAGAAAATAGTAAAAAAATAAAGAAAAACCCTTGAATGAGTCGGTGTGTCCAAACTTTTGACTTGTACTGTATGTTAACAAAACAATTATACATGGAAACAGATATTTATTTTTGTATATTTTATTTAACCGTTATTTAACTAAAAGGCAAGTCCTTTTAGGGCTACAATGACGGTCTACCTGTCTCTCTCTCTCTCTGCATCTCTTTACTTCTATCTCTTTCTCTCTCTCCCTCCAACCCTTCCCATCTCACTTTCTCTCTCTCCCTCCAACCCTTACCCTCTCTTTCTATCTCTCTCTCCCTCCAACCCTTCCCCTCTCTCTTTCTTTCTCTCCCTCCAACCCTTCCCCTCTCTCTTGATCTCTCTCCCTCCAACCCTTCCCCTCTCTCTTTCTCTCTCTCCCTCCAACCCTTCCCCTCTCTCTTTCTCTCTCTCCTTCCAACCCTTCCCCTCTCTCTTTCTCTCTCTCCCTCCAACCCTTCCCCTATCTCTTTCTCTCTCTCCCTCCAACCCTTCCCCTCTCTCTTTCTCTCTCTCCCTCCAACCCTTCCAATCTCTCTCTCTCTCCTTCCAACCCTTCCCCTCTCTCTTTCTCTCTCTCCCTCCAACCCTTCCCCTCTCTCTTTCTCTCTCTCCCTCCAACCCTTCCCCTCTCGCTTTCTCTCTCTCTCTCCCTCCAACCCTTCCCCTCTCTCTTTCTCTCTCTCTCCCTCCAACCCTTCCCCTCTCTCTTGATCTCTCTCCCTCCAACCCTTTACCTCTCTCTTTCTCTCTCTCCCTCCAACCCTTCCCCTCTCTCTTTCTCTCTCTCCCTCCAACCCTTCCCCTCTCTCTTTCTCTCTCTCTCTCCCTCCAACCCTCCCCCTCTCTCTTTCTCTCTCTCCCTCCAACCCTTCCCCTCTCTCTTTCTCTCTCTCCCTCCAACCCTTCCTCTCTCTCTCTCTTTCTCTCTCTCCCTCCAACCCTTCCCCTCTCTCTTTCTCTCTCTCCCTCCAACCCTTCCCCTCTTTATTTCTCTCTCTCTCCCTCCAACCCTTCTCCTCTCTCTTTCTCTCTCTCCCTCCAACCCTTCCCCTCTCTCTTTCTCTCTCTCTCTCCCTCCAACCCTTCCCCTCTCTCTTTCTCTCTCTCCCTCCAACCCTTCCCCTCTTTCTTTCTCTCTCTCTCTCCCTCCAACCCTTCTCCTCTCTCTTTCTCTCTCTCCCTCCAACCCTTCCCCTCTCTCTTTCTTTCTTTCTCTCCCTCCAACCCTTCCCCTCTCTCTTTCTCTCTCTCCCTCCAACCCTTCCCCTCTCTCTTTCTCTCTCTCCCTCCAACCCTTCCCCTCTCTCTTTCTCTCTCTCCCTCCAACCCTTCCAATCTCTCTCTCTCCTTCCAACCCTTCCCCTCTCTCTTTCTCTCTCTCCCTCCAACCCTTCCCCTCTCTCTTTCTCTCTCTCCCTCCAACCCTTCCCCTCTCTCTTTCTCTCTCTCCCTCCAACCCTTCCCCTCTCTCTTTCTCTCTCTCCCTCCAACCCTTCCCCTCTCTCTTTCTCTCTCTCCCTCCAACCCTTCCCCTCTCTCTTTCTCTCTCTCCCTCCAACCCTTCCCCTCTCTCTTTCTCTCTCTCCCTCCAACCCTTCCCCTCTATCTGTCTCTCCTTCCTCTCTCTCTCTCTCTCCCTCTCTCTCTCTCTCTCTCTCTCTCTAGCTGACCTCCTGGTGAATACATTATGTCTCCCCTTCACGCTGGTCTATACTCTGCTCGGGGAGTGGAAGTTTGGCCAGGTGCTTTGTTTCCTGCTTCCCTATGCACAGGGATTGGCTGTCCACGTATCCACGGTGACGCTCAACGTCATAGCCCTCGATAGACACAGGTGAGACTTCATCAAGGTTAATTTATTAATTGCTTGATTGGTTTATTCATTCATTGACTGACTGACTCATTGACTGACTGACTGATTGACTGACTGACTGATTGACTGGCTGATTGTTTAACTGGCTGGCTGATTGACTGGCTGATTGTTTGGCTGGCTGGCTGATTGACTGGTTGACTGGCTGACTGATTGATTGACTGGCTGATTGTTTGACTGGCTGACTGATTGATTGACTGGCTGGCTGATTGATTGTCTGGCTGACTGATTGATTGACTGATTGACTGACTGATTGATTGACTGGCTGGCTGACTGATTGACTGGCTGGCTGGCTGATTGTTTGACTGGCTGATTGACTGACTGATTGACTGACTGATTGATTGACTGGCTGGCTGATTGTTTGACTGGCTGATTGACTGATTGTTTGACTGGCTGAGTGGCTGGCTGACTGATTGACTGGCTGATTTATTGACTGGCTGACTGTCTGGCTGATTGACTGGCTGGCTGACTGACTGGCTGATTGATTGACTGATTGACTGGCTGATTGTTTGACTGGCTGGCTGATTGATTGACTGATTGACTGGCTGATTGTTTGACTGGCTGACTGATTGATTGATTGACTGGCTGGCTGACTGACTGACTGATTGATTGACTGGCTGGCTGGCTGATTGATTGACTGGCTGACTGGCTGGCTCACTGATTGACTGACTGGCTGACTGGCTGGCTGGCTGACTGATTGACTGGCTGACTGGCTGATTGATTGACTGGCTGGCTGACTGGCTGGCTGGCTGACTGATTGACTGTCTGATTGATTGACAGGTGCATAGTGTACCACCTGGAGACCAGGATGAGAAAGGATGTGTGTTTCGGGGTGATTGCCGCCACATGGGTGCTGAGTGCGGTGCTGGCCAGCCCACTAGCTATCTTCAGAGAGTATGGTACCTTCAATCTGGCTCCAGGACAGTTTATACAGGTAGGTCTCACACACACACACACACTACACACACACAGACACACAGACACACAGACACACTACACACACTACACACACTACAGACACTACAGACACACACACACACACACACACACACACACACACACACACACACACACACACACACACACACACACACACACACACACACACACACACACACACACACACATACACACAGACACAGACACACACAGACAGACACACACAGACACACACACACACACAGACACACACACACACACACACACACACACACACACACACACATACACACAGACACAGACACACACACACACACACACACACACACTACACACACACAGACACACAGACACACAGACACACAACACACACTACACACACTACAGACACTACAGACACACACACACACACACACACACACACACACACACACACACACACACACACACACACACACACACACACACACATACACACAGACACAGACACACACAGACAGACACACACAGACACACACACACACACAGACACACACACACACACACACACACACACACACACACACACACACACACACATACACACAGACACAGACACACACAGACAGACACACACACACACACACACACACACACACACACACACACACACACACACACACACACACACACATACACACAGACACAGACACACACAGACAGACACACACAGACACACACACACACACACACACACACACACACAGACACACACACACACATACACACAGACACAGACACACACAGACACACACACACACACACAGACACAGACACACACACACACACACACACACACACACACACACACCCTAACCCTCTCTCCTCTTCTCTAGGTGTGTACAGAGAAGTGGCCGGGCAGCTCAACAGACGGGACAGTCTATTCAATCTCCATGCTCCTCCTCCAATACGTTCTCCCTCTGGCCGTCATCTCCTTCGCCTACGCCCGTATCTGGTCCAAGCTCCGTTCCCACATGTCCCCCGCCGGCCGCAACGACCGCCACCGCCGCCGACGCAAAACCACCAAGATGCTGGTGACCATGGTCGTGGTGTTCGCCGTCAGCTGGCTGCCTTTCCACGCTTTTCAATTGGCCACGGATATCGACAGCTCCGTCTTGGACATGAGAGACTTCCGACTGCTGTACACGCTGTTCCACGTGGTGGCCATGTGCTCAACGTTCGCCAACCCTCTGCTCTACGGGTGGATGAACAGCAACTACCGGACCGCGTTCATGACCGTGTTCCGCTGTGACCAGAGAATGGATAGTGTGCATCCGGAGGGAGGAAGAGGGAACGGAGGAGGAAGAGAGGCAGGAGGGAAGGAAGGAGAGGGGGGAGGGAAGGAAGGAGAGGGGGGAGGGAAGGAAGGAGAGGGGGGAGGGAAAGAAGGAGAGGGGGGAGGGAAGGAAGGAGAGGGGGGAGGGAAGGAAGGAGAGGGGGGAGGGAAGGAAGGAGAGGGGGGAGGGAAAGAAGGAGAGGGGGGAGGGAAGGCGGGTGGTGAAGAAGAAGGATTGAAAGAGGGAGGAGGAGGAGGAGGAGGAGGAGGAGGAGGAGGAGGAGGAGGAGGAGGAGGAGGAGGAGGAGGAGGAGGAGGAGGAGGAGGAGGAGGAGGAGGAGGAGGAGGGACAAAGATGGACCTAGAGGCACAGGACGTTGTGACAAACCATCTCAATGCTACAGACCTCTGAGAGAGAAGATAGAACGAAGGAGAGAGAGATGGAGAGAGACAGAGAGTGAAGGAGAAAGGAGAGAGAGATGGAGAGAAAAAGAGAAGTAGAGAGAGAAGAAGATAGAGAGAGAGTGAAGGAGAAAGGAGAGAGATGGAGAGAGAGAGAGAAGTAGAGAGAGAAGAAGATAGAGAGAGAGTGAAGGAGAAAGGAGAGAGATGGAGAGAGAGAGAGAAGTAGAGAGAGAAGAAGATAGAGAGAGAGTGAAGGAGAAAGGAGAGAGATGGAGGGAGAGAGAAGTAGAGAGAGAAGAAGATAGAGAGAGAGTAAAGGAGAAATGAGAAATAGATGGAGAGAGAGAGAGACGTAGAGAGAGAAGAAGATAGAGAGAGAGTGAAGGAGAAAGGAGAAAGAGATGGAGAGAAAGAAAGAAAGAGAACATAAGAGGGAAGAGAAGAGACTGAAGAGAGAAAATCACTGAGATGGGAGAAAGGAAGGCTAGAGAGAATAAATGCATCTTTGAAAGAACACATAAGATGAGGGTGAGAGAGCGACAGAGATAGAGAGATTAAACCACTGCTTCCGGAACACATAAATATAGAGAAAATGTCAGAGATGGGAAGAAACAACAACAACAAAAAAAACAAAGATGACAGAGAGAAAAAAACAAGTGAAAAGGAGCTTAAAGTACTAACCAGTTTAGTCTGTTCCTAAGTGGGGAACAGTAATGGGCTGGGACTGGCTGGCTGGCTGGCTGTGCACAGGTGCTGATGACCTACATTCAGTCCCAAATGCCAGGATGTTTTTGGGTCGAAGCTCTAGAGTTGTTTGAAAGGTTGGTTGTGTCCCAAATGGCACCTTATTCCCTATCAGGACCCTGGTCAAGAGTAGTGCACTATATAGAGGAATGGGTTGCTGTTTGTTTGTTTGTGTGTGTCTGTGTGTATGTGTGTGTGTGTGTGTGTGTGTGTGTGTGTGTGTGTGTGTGTGTGTGTGTGTGTGTGTGTGTGTGTGTGTGTGTGTGTGTGTGTGTGTGTGTGTGTGTGTGTGTGTGTGTGTGTGTGTGTGTGTGTGTGTGTGTGTGTGTGTGTGTGTGTGTGTGTGTGTGTGTTTGTGTGTGTGTACGTGTGTGTCTCGGCTGTCTCTTGATGTCTTGGTATTTATATAAGTCAATGGGTGAGATGGTGAAAATGTGAAAGGTAACGTGATGAGTCACAACGATAGAGAGCAGGAAAAGAATGTGAGACACTGGTGACATTAGAAAAGCATGACAAACCATAGCATGTTAGGGAAACTGTAGCGTGACATGGGCGCCATTTTGGAGACGTTTTGAGCCGCGATGGATGAAATGGTGGCAAATCATGATGTAACGTTGATGGACTGACTGAAATCCTATATAATACACAAATACATATTTTATACATAATGTGGATAATGGATACATAATATCCTGGATTTTTTTTGCAAGAACGATGCATTGTCATCATATTTCTAATGTTTATCGCAGAAAAAATGTAGACAGCTCCATTTCCTAATGTTTTGCTAAAAGTTAATCTTGCATTTTACCAGAGGAAAATAGGCTTGGCTACAGCGAGAAAAGAACAGGAGAACAGTAGCTCCACATCAGTCAGAGTGCTGTCTGCTGATAGAATGATGGAGTAGCTCCACATCAGTCAGAGTGCTGTCTGCTGATAGAATGATGGAGTAGCTCCACATCAGTCAGAGTGCTGTCTGCTGATATAATGATGGAGTAGCTCCACATCACTCAGAGTGCTGTCTGTTGATAGAATGATGGAGAACAGTAGCTCCACATCAGTCAGAGTGCTGTCTGCTGATAGAATGATGGAGAACAGTAGCTCCACATCAGTCAGAGTGCTGTCTGCTGATAGAATGATGGAGAACAGTAGCTCCACGTCAGTCAGAGTGCTTTCTGCTGATAGAATGATGGAGAACAGTAGCTCCCCATCAGTCAGAGTGCTGTCTGCTGATAGAATGATGGAGAACAGTAGCTCCACATCAGTCAGAGTGCTGTCTGCTGATAGAATGATGGAGAACAGTAGCTCCACATCAGTCAGAGTGCTGTCTACTGATAGAATGATGGAGAACAGTAGCTCCACATCAGTCAGAGTGCTGTCTGCTGATAGAATGATGGAGAACAGTAGCTCCACATCAGTCAGAGCGCTGTCTGCTGATAGAATGATGGAGAACAGTAGCTCCACATCAGTCAGAGCGCTGTCTGCTGATAGAATGATGGAGAACAGTAGCTCCACATCACTCAGAGTGCTGTCTGTTGATAGAATGATGGAGAACAGTAGCTCCACATCAGTCAGAGTGCTGTCTGCTGATAGAATGATGGAGAACAGTAGCTCCACATCAGTCAGAGCGCTGTCTGCTGATAGAATGATGGAGAACAGTAGCTCCACATCAGTCAGAGCGCTGTCTGCTGATAGAATGATGGAGAACAGTAGCTCCACATCAGTCAGAGTGCTGTCTACTGATAGAATGATGGAGAACAGTAGCTCCACATCAGTCAGAGTGCTGTCTGCTGATAGAATGATGGAGAACAGTAGCTCCACATCAGTCAGAGTGCTGTCTGCTGATAGAATGATGGAGAACAGTAGCTCCACATCAGTCAGAGCGCTGTCTGCTGACAGAATGATGGAGAACAGTAGCTCCACATCAGACAGAGATCTTTCTGCTGATATAATGATGGAGAACAGTAGCTCCACATCAGTCAGAGCGCTGTCTGCTGATAGAATGATGGAGAACAGTAGCTCCACATCAGTCAGAGTGCTGTCTGCTGATAGACTGATGGAGAACAGTAGCTCCACATCAGTCAGAGCGCTGTCTGCTGATAGAATGATGGAGAACAGTAGCTCCACATCAGTCAGAGCGCTGTCTGCTGATAGAATGATGGAGAACAGTAGCTCCACATCAGAGTGCTGTCTGCTGATAGAATGATGGAGAACAGTAGCTCCACATCAGTCGGAGTGCTGTCTGCTGATAGAATGATGGAGAACAGTAGCTCCACATCAGTCAGAGTGCTGTCTGCTGATAGAATGATGGAGAACAGTAGCTCCACATCAGTCAGAGCGCTGTCTGCTGATAGAATGATGGAGAACAGTAGCTCCACATCAGTCAGAGCGCTGTCTGCTGATAGAATGATGGAGAACAGTAGCTCCACATCAGTCAGAGCGCTGTCTGCTGATAGAATGATGGAGAACAGTAGCTCCACATCAGTCAAAGCGCTGTCTGCTGATAGAATGATGGAGAACAGTAGCTCCACATCAGTCAGAGCGCTGTCTGCTGATAGAATGATGGAGTAGCTCCACATCACTCAGAGTGCTGTCTGTTGATAGAATGATGGAGAACAGTAGCTCCACATCAGTCAGAGTGCTGTCTGCTGATAGAATGATGGAGAACAGTAGCTCCACATCAGTCAGAGTGCTGTCTGCTGATAGAATGATGGAGAACAGTAGCTCCACATCAGTCAGAGTGCTGTCTGCTGATAGAATGATGGAGAACAGTAGCTCCACATCAGTCAGAGAGCTGTCTGCTGATAGCATAATGGAGAACAGTAGCTCCACATCAGTCAGAGCGCTGTCTGCTGATAGAATGATGGAGAACAGTAGCTCCACATCAGTCAGAGTGCTGTCTGCTGATAGAATGATGGAGAACAGTAGCTCCACATCAGTCAGAGTGCTGTCTGCTGATAGAATGATGGAGAACAGTAGCTCCACATCAGAGTGCTGTCTGCTGATAGAATGATGGAGAACAGTAGCTCCACATCAGTCAGAGCGCTGTCTGCTGATAGAATGATGGAGAACAGTAGCTCCACATCAGAGTGCTGTCTGCTGATAGAATGATGGAGAACAGTAGCTCCACATCAGTCAGAGCGCTGTCTGCTGATAGAATGATGGAGAACAGTAGCTCCACATCAGTCAAAGCGCTGTCTGCTGATAGAATGATGGAGAACAGTAGCTCCACATCAGTCAGAGCGCTGTCTGCTGATAGAATGATGGAGTAGCTCCACATCAGTCAGAGTGCTGTCTGTTGATAGAATGATGGAGAACAGTAGCTCCACATCAGTCAAAGCGCTGTCTGCTGATAGAATGATGGAGAACAGTAGCTCCACATCAGTCAGAGCGCTGTCTGCTGATAGAATGATGGAGTAGCTCCACATCACTCAGAGCGCTCTGCTGATAGAATGATGGAGAACAGTAGCTCCACATCAGAGTGCTGTCTGCTGATAGAATGATGGAGAACAGTAGCTCCACATCAGTCAGAGTGCTGTCTGCTGATAGAATGATGGAGAACAGTAGCTCCACATCAGTCAGAGAGCTGTGTGCTGATAGGATGATGGAGAACAGTAGCTCCACATCAGTCAGAGAGCTGTCTGCTGATAGGATGATGGAGAACAGTAGCTCCACATCAGTCAGAGCGCTGTCTGCTGATAGAATGATGGAGAACAGTAGCTCCACATCAGAGAGCTGTCTGCTGATAGGATGATGGAGAACAGTAGCTCCACATCAGTCAGAGAGCTGTGTGCTGATAGAATGATGGAGAACAGTAGCTCCACATCAGTCAGAGAGCTGTCTACTGATAGGATGATGGGGAACAGAACTGTCTACTGATAGGATGATGGAGAACAGTAGCTCCACGTCAGTCAGAGAACTGTCTGCTGATAGGATGATGGAGAACAGAACTGTCTACTGATAGGATGATGGAGAACAGTAGCTCCACGTCAGTCAGAGAACTGTCTGCTGATAGAATGATGGAGAACAGTAGCTCCACATCAGTCAGAGAGCTGTCTGCTGATAGAATGATGGAGAACAGTAGCTCCACATCAGTCAGAGTGCTGTCTGCTGATAGAATGATGGAGAACAGTAGCTCCACATCAGAGTGCTGTCTGCTGATAGAATGATGGAGAACAGTAGCTCCACATCAGAGTGCTGTCTGCTGATAGAATGATGGAGAACAGTAGCTCCACATCAGTCAGAGTGCTGTCTGCTGATAGAATGATGGAGAACAGTAGCTCCACATCAGAGTGCTGTCTGCTGATAGAATGATGGAGAACAGTAGCTCCACATCAGTCAGAGCGCTGTCTGCTGATAGAATGATGGAGAACAGTAGCTCCACATCAGTCAGAGTGCTGTCTGCTGATAGAATGATGGAGAACAGTAGCTCCACATCAGTCAGAGTGCTGTCTGCTGATAGAATGATGGAGAACGGTAGCTCCACACCAGTCAGAGTGCTGTATGCTAATAGAATGATGGAGAACAGTAGCTCCACATCAGTCAGAGTGCTGTCTGCTGATAGAATGATGGAGAACAGTAGCTCCACATCAGTCAGAGTGCTGTCTGCTGATAGAATGATGGAGAACAGTAGCTCCACATCAGTCAGAGTGCTGTCTGCTGATAGAATGATGGAGAACAGTAGCTCCACATCAGAGTGCTGTCTGCTGATAGAATGATGGAGAACAGTAGCTCCACACCAGTCAGAGTGCTGTATGCTAATAGAATGATGGAGAACAGTAGCTCCACATCAGTCAGAGTGCTGTCTGCTGATAGAATGATGGAGAACAGTAGCTCCACATCAGTCAGAGTGCTGTCTGCTGATAGAATGATGGAGAACAGTAGCTCCACATCAGTCAGAGTGCTGTCTGCTGATAGAATGATGGAGAACAGTAGCTCCACATCAGTCAGAGTGCTGTCTGCTGATAGAATGATGGAGAACAGTAGCTCCACATCAGAGTGCTGTCTGCTGATAGAATGATGGAGAACAGTAGATCCACATCAGTCAGAGTGCTGTCTGCTGATAGAATAATGGAGAACAGTAGCTCCACATCAGAGTGCTGTCTGCTGATAGAATGATGGAGAACAGTAGCTCCACATCAGTCAGAGTGCTGTCTGCTGATAGAATGATGGAGAACAGTAGCTCCACATCAGTCAGAGAGCTGTCTGCTGATAGAATGATGGAGAACAGTAGCTCCACATCAGTCAGAGTGCTGTCTGCTGATAGAATGATGGAGAACAGTAGCTCCACATCAGTCAGAGTGCTGTCTGCTGATAGAATGATGGAGAACAGTAGCTCTACATCAGAGTGCTGTCTGCTGATAGAAAGATGGAGAACAGTAGATCCACATCAGTCAGAGCGCTGTCTGCTGATAGAATGATGGAGAACAGTAGCTCCACATCAGTCAGAGCGCTGTCTGCTGATAGAATGATGGAGAACAGTAGCTCCACATCAGTCAGAGCGCTGTCTGCTGATAGAATGATGGAGAACAGTAGCTCCACATCAGTCAGAGTGCTGTCTGCTGATAGAATGATGGAGAACAGTAGCTCCACGTCAGTCAGAGAGCTGTCTGCTGATAGGATGATGGAGAACAGTAGCTCCACATCAGTCAGAGAGCTGTGTGCTGATAGGATGATGGAGAACAGTAGCTCCACATCAGTCAGAGAGCTGTCTGCTGATAGAATGATGGAGAACAGTAGCTCCACATCAGTCAGAGAGCTGTCTACTGATAGGATGATGGAGAACAGAACTGTCTACTGATAGGATGATGGAGAACAGTAGCTCCACGTCAGTCAGAGAACTGTCTGCTGATAGGATGATGGAGAACAGAACTGTCTACTGATAGGATGATGGAGAACAGTAGCTCCACGTCAGTCAGAGAACTGTCTGCTGATAGAATGATGGAGAACAGTAGCTCCATGCTGATAGGATGATGGAGAACAGTAGCTCCATGCTGATAGGATGATGGAGAACAGTAGCTCCATGCTGATAGGATGCCGTTCCTGAATTCTCATCCGAGTGGAGAAGCGCAACTGACGCACAAAATGAGTCTGATGTTGAGCAGCAATTACAATAAGAAGTATTTTTCATTTTTGCGTTTACAAAACACAGCAAGATATTTCTTACAGAACAACCATTTGAAAGTAAACTTGTTTTTTTTAATCAAAATGCTTTTTTGTTGTTGTTGAAGAAATGCCTTCTCGAACATGTGAACTTTCATGTGCCTTAATAACAAACTTGTGTACCATCTGTAAATATGATTAAAATTATTAAATTACGCGCCTAGTTAGATTAGCCAGGGAAAAAGCCAAGAACCTTCCCGCTAGCCATGATTGGCTGAGATAATGGATGGGCTTGACATGCCGAGAGATGAACTCAGATTGGTCTGCCATGTAGCAGGCTTCTGTCTTCAACATGAGATGGTCAGTATGTGTAGGTAATCATTTCTAACGCAGATTTTTAATAAAGATATCACCTAGTAAAACTGTATCAGTGTTGCTCTCCACTTTAAGGAGGACTGAGTTTTGAAATCAGAGGAATTAGAGTCTGATAGATAAGGAGATGGAGAAAGTTCTGGTGTTTGATTGATTGCCAATATGCAGAGGGAGTCGAAAAGAGAGAACACCGAAGGCTGTTGAATAAAACACCTGTCTCTGGATTACATCTTCAAACTAAAGGGGAACCGTGGCAACCGTGACAGAGAGGGAGAAGTGTCCATCCATGTATATGGGTAACAGAGTCTAGCTAGCTACATTTTCAGATATTACACGTTTCAAATTTTGTCAGAAAGTAATTTTCATTTCACTGTTAAAGCTGTTAGCTAACATTATGTGTATGATCTGTGTTGTATTAGTATCTCAGAGTCATTTGCATTTTATTTATTTATTTTTTTTATTTATTTTATTTCACCTTTATTTAACCAGGTAGGCTAGTTGAGAACAAGTTCTCATTTGCAACTGCGACCTGGCCAAGATAAAGCATAGCAGTGTGAACAGACAACAACACAGAGTTACACATGGAGTAAACAATAAACAAGTCAATAACATGGTAGAAAAAAAAGAGAATCTATATACAATGTGTGCAAAAGGCATGAGGAGGTAGGCAATAAATCGAATAATTACAATTTAGCAGATTAACACTGGAGTGATAAATCATCAGATGATCATGTGCAAGAAGAGATACTGGTGTGCAAAAGAGCAGAAAAGTAAATAAATAAAAGCAGTATGGGGGGTGAGGTAGGTAAATTGGGTGGGTAGTTTACAGATGGACTATGTACAGCTGCAGCGATCGGTTAGCTGCTCGGATAGAAGATTTTTAAAGTTGTTGAGGGAGATAAAAGTCTCCAACTTCAGAGATTTTTGCAATTCGTTCCAGTCGCAGGCAGCAGAGAACTGGAAGGAAAGGCGTCCAAATGAGGTTTTGGCTTTAGGGATGATCAGTGAGATACACCTGCTGGAGCGCGTGCTACGGGTGGGTGTAGCCATCGTGACCAGTGAACTGAGATAAGGCGGAGCTTTACCTAGCATAGCCTTGTAGATGACCTGGAGCCAGTGGGTCTGACGACGAACATGTAGCGAGGGCCAGCCGACTAGGGCATACAGGTCGCAGTGGTGGGTCGTATAAGGTGCTTTAGTAACAAAACGGATGGCACTGTGATAAACTGCATCCAGTTTGCTGAGTAGAGTATTGGAAGCTATTTTGTAGATGACATCGCCGAAGTCGAGGATCGGTAGGATAGTCAGTTTTACTAGGGTAAGTTTGGCGGCGTGAGTGAAGGCGGCTTTGTTGCGGAATAGAAAGCCGACTCTAGATTTGATTTTGGATTGGAGATGTTTGATATGAGTCTGGAAGGAGAGTTTGCAGTCTAGCCAGACACCTAGGTACTTATAGATGTCCACATATTCTAGGTCGGAACCGTCTAGGGTGGTGATGCTAGTCGGGCGTGCGGGTGCAGGCAGCGAACGGTTGAAAAGCATGCGTTTGGTTTTACTAGCGTTTAAGAGCAGTTGGAGGCCACGGAAGGAGTTGCTAGTTATAGCCTAATGTTAGCTAGCTAACATTGAACCTGGTTGGTTAGCTACCTGCAGATTCATGCAGGGTATTAACGTTACGGGTTGGGATTTTGGTTAGTTGTTTAGCTAGCTAGCTACATGTCTAAACAAAAGACTCCATTGTGCAAGTAACCATGTCAATAGAATGTTCATGATGTCACTGCGACAACTGTCGATAGACGTAGCTGGTTAATTCGCTCCGGCTATCCACTCCGATTTCAGAGCACTCTCGTCTCAGTGTGCCAGAGCGCAGTATAACTGACGAATTTACGAACGCTCAACACCCTTTGAATATGGCCGGTGTCAGTAAACGTTGGCAAAAAAAGCGTAATTAAATAGTTGCCAGTAGTTCTCTCATTTGTGTCTGGAAGTAGCAAGCTAGCCAAGTTTAGCCAGTTAGCTTGGGGGATTGACTGCTGTTTGTGTCTGGAAGTAGCAAGCTAGCCAAGTTTAGCCAGTTAGCTTGGGGGATTGACTGCTGTTTGTGTCTGGAAGTAGCAAGCTAGCCAAGTTTAGCCAGTTAGCTTGGGGGATTGACTGCTGTTTGTGTCTGGAAGTAGCAAGCTA
>NC_074700.1:31955017-31981010 GCF_029448725.1 Salvelinus fontinalis | reverse complement strand
ACAGTGCTGATTACTCCCTGGGTAAAGTCACTAGATATACTACTGGTTACTCTACTGATTACTCCCTGGGTAAAGTCACTAGATATATTACTGGTTACAGTGCTGATTACTCCCTGGGTAAAGTCACTAGATATACTACTGGTTACTCTACTGATTACTCCCTGGGTAAAGTCACTAGATATACTACTGGTTACAGTGCTGATTACTCCCTGGGTAAAGTCACTAGATATACTACTGGTTACAGTACTGATTACTCCCTGGGTAAAGTCACTAGATATACTACTGGTTACTCTACTGATTACTCCCTGGGTAAAGTCACTAGATATACTACTGGTTACTCTACTGATTACTCCCTGGGTAAAGTCACTAGATATACTACTGGTTACTGTACTGATTACTCCCTGGGTAAAGTCACTAGATATACTACTGGTTACAGTGCTGATTACTCCCTGGGTAAAGTCACTAGATATACTACTGGTTACTCTACTGATTACTCCCTGGGTAAAGTCACTAGATATACTACTGGTTACAGTGCTGATTACTCCCTGGGTAAAGTCACTAGATATACTACTGGTTACAGTGCTGATTACTCCCTGGGTAAAGTCACTAGATATACTACTGGTTACTCTACTGATTACTCCCTGGGTAAAGTCACTAGATATACTACTGGTTACAGTGCTGATTACTCCCTGGGTAAAGTCACTAGATATACTACTGGTTACAGTGCTGATTACTCCCTGGGTAAAGTCACTAGATATATTACTGGTTACAGTGCTGATTACTCCCTGGGTAAAGTCACTAGATATACTACTGGTTACAGTGCTGATTACTCCCTGGGTAAAGTCACTAGATATACTACTGGTTACAGTGCTGATTACTCCCTGGGTAAAGTCACTAGATATACTACTGGTTACTAGTACTGATTACTCCCTGGGTAAAGTCACTAGATATACTACTGGTTACTCTACTGATTACTCCCTGGGTAAAGTCACTAGATATACTACTGGTTACTCTACTGATTACTCCCTGGGTAAAGTCACTAGATATACTACTGGTTACAGTGCTGATTACTCCCTGGGTAAAGTCACTAGATATATTACTGGTTACAGTGCTGATTACTCCCTGGGTAAAGTCACTAGATATACTACTGGTTACAGTGCTGATTACTCCCTGGGTAAAGTCACTAGATATACTACTGGTTACAGTGCTGATTACTCCCTGGGTAAAGTCACTAGATATATTACTGGTTACAGTGCTGATTACTCCCTGGGTAAAGTCACTAGATATACTACTGGTTACAGTGCTGATTACTCCCTGGGTAAAGTCACTAGATATACTACTGGTTACAGTACTGATTACTCCCTGGGTAAAGTCACTAGATATACTACTGGTTACTCTACTGATTACTCCCTGGGTAAAGTCACTAGATATACTACTGGTTACAGTGCTGATTACTCCCTGGGTAAAGTCACTAGATATACTACTGGTTACTCTACTGATTACTCCCTGGGTAAAGTCACTAGATATACTACTGGTTACAGTGCTGATTACTCCCTGGGTAAAGTCACTAGATATATTACTGGTTACAGTACTGATTACTCCCTGGGTAAAGTCACTAGATATATTACTGGTTACAGTGCTGATTACTCCCTGGGTAAAGTCACTAGATATACTACTGGTTACTCTACTGATTACTCCCTGGGTAAAGTCACTAGATATACTACTGGTTACAGTACTGATTACTCCCTGGGTAAAGTCACTAGATATACTACTGGTTACAGTGCTGATTACTCCCTGGGTAAAGTCACTAGATATACTACTGGTTACAGTGCTGATTACTCCCTGGGTAAAGTCACTAGATATACTACTGGTTACAGTGCTGATTACTCCCTGGGTAAAGTCACTAGATATACTACTGGTTACAGAGAGGAGGTGGAGTGTTGATGACAGAGAGGAGGTGGAGGATGACAGAGAGGAGGTGGAGGGTTGATGACAGAGAGGAGGTGGAGGGTTGATGACAGAGAGGAGGTGGGTGATGACAGAGAGGAGGTGGAGTGTTGATGGCAGAGAGGAGGTGGAGGGTTGATGGCAGAGAGGAGGTGGAGGATGATGACAGAGAGGAGGTGGTTGATGACAGAGAGGAGGTGGAGTGTTGATGGCAGAGAGGAGGTGGTTGATGACAGAGAGGAGGTGGAGTGTTGATGGCAGAGAGGAGGTGGAGGGTTGATGGCAGAGAGGAGGTGGAGGGTTGATGGCAGAGAGGAGGTGGAGGATGATGACAGAGAGGAGGTGGTTGATGACAGAGAGGAGGTGGAGTGTTGATGGCAGAGAGGAGGTGGTTGATGACAGAGAGGAGGTGGAGTGTTGATGGCAGAGAGGAGGTGGTTGATGACAGAGAGGAGGTGGAGTGTTGATGGCAGAGAGGAGGTGGAGGGTTGATGGCAGAGAGGAGGTGGAGCATGATGACAGAGAGGAGGTGGTTGATGACAGAGAGGAGGTGGAGTGTTGATGGCAGAGAGGAGGTGGTTGATGACAGAGAGGAGGTGGAGTGCTGATGGCAGAGAGGAGGTGGAGGGTTGATGGCAGAGAGGAGGTGGAGGGTTGATGGCAGAGAGGAGGTGGAGGATGACAGAGAGGAGGTGGTTGATGACAGAGAGGAGGTGGAGTGCTGATGGCAGAGAGGAGGTGGAGGGTTGATGACAGAGAGGAGGTGGAGTGCTGATGGCAGAGAGGAGGTGGAGGATGACAGAGAGGAGGTGGTTGATGACAGAGAGGAGGTGGAGTGCTGATGGCAGAGAGGAGGTGGAGGGTTGATGACAGAGAGGAGGTGGAGTGTTGATGGCAGAGAGGAGGTGGAGGGTTGATGACAGAGAGGAGGTGGAGTGCTGATGGCAGAGAGGAGGTGGAGGGTTGATGACAGAGAGGAGGTGGAGTGCTGATGGCAGAGAGGAGATGGAGGGTTGATGACAGAGAGGAGGTGGAGTGTTGATGGCAGAGAGGAGGTGGAGGGTTGATGACAGAGAGGAGGTGGAGTGCTGATGGCAGAGAGGAGGTGGAGGGTTGATGACAGAGAGGAGGTGGAGGATGATGACAGAGAGGATGTGGAGGATGATGACAGAGAGGAGGTGGAGGATGATGACAGAGAGGAGGTGGAAAGTCATACTAAGTAATCCACAACGAGTGACACCATCACAACAACTAGAAATAATCCCCTACACTCTGGTAAGAATGTCCTCCTGAGTGAAATGCTTTTTACTTAAACCTTACTTTACCAGGTATGTTGACTGAGAACACATTCTCATTTACAGCAACAACCTGGGGAATAGTTACAGAGGAGAGGAGGGGGGATGAATGAGCCAATTGGAAGCTGATGATGATTAGGTGGCCATGATGGTATAAGGGCCAGATTGGGTTAGGGTTAGGCCACCAGAGTTAACATCCCTACTCTTTAGTGACCACAGAGAGTCAGGACACTAATTTACGTCCCATCCGAAAGACTGCACCCTACACAGGGCAATGTCCCCAATCACTGCTCAGGGGCATTGTGATATGTTTAGACCAGAGGAAAGACTGCCTCCTACAGAGGCCCTCCAATACCACTTCCAGCTCTCGCACCGTCACGGAAGCCATTCTAGTCAGTCCTGACCAACGTCTCTCAGTACACATATAGCTGTTGATAACTGTTTAAAAAGCTTGGGATTTGGTTTAATTCCACACTATGAAGTTGGAATAATACTGTGTAAATTGTGAAAATGATGACAATGTCCTTTTAGTGTAAGAGCTGTTTGAAAAGACCACCTGACATTTCTGCCTGTTTTGGTGGGATTGAGTTTTGGACTTCTATGGTGACATCACCAAGCAGTAAATTAGTTAATAGACCAATAATAAAGAGAGTTCCAAACCTCCCCACTCAGACCACTTGTTACGCCCTGACCGTAGAGAGCTTTTTATGTCTCTATTTTGGTTTGGTCAGGGTGTGATTTGGGTGGGCATTCTATGTTCATTTTCTATGTTTTGTATTTCTTTGTTGTTTGGCCGGGTGTGGTTCTCAATCAGGGGCAGCTGTCTATCGAACCATACTTAGGTAGCCTCCCACATGGTTTTTGTGGGGAGTTATTTTCTGTTTAGTGGTTTCGGATTCATTTATTCTCTTGTTATTTTGTTTTAGTGTTTTGCACCTTACAGGAGGACTGTTTCGGATTCATTTATTCTCTTGTTATTTTGTTTTAGTGTTCTGTTCTAATAAATAAGCATGAACACTTACCCCGCTGCGCTTTGGTCCGATTACTCTTCTTCAGACGACGAAAACCGTTACACCACTCCCAGACAGTCCAAGCAAAATTATTATGTAAGAAATTGCCCTTTGCTAAGAAGCTATTTCTGATTTTTATTTTTTTACCATTTTAAATTGGAAACAATCACTGTAGATTTGATATTGAGATGAAAACGGCTATATTTGCCCTTTGACACATTGGTGCATACTCACACCGAGGCCTTTCCATGTCCTTCATATCTACAGGAGTGACAATATAGTTGGGGTTTGTGACAACGCTGCCTGAGGAAGACTATAGTAGTTGAGACGCGTCACAGTTATGTGTCCTGATGTACTAGGCTGACTCCTCCTACATGTATTCTAGGCTGACTCCTCCTACATGTATTCTAGGCTGACTCCTCCTACATGTATTCTAGGCTGACTCCTCCTACATGTATTCTAGGCTGACTCCTCCTACATGTATTCTAGGCTGACTCCTCCTACATGTATTCTTTGGTAAATATATCATGTCACTAAAGTTTGTTCATTT
Source organism: Salvelinus fontinalis (assembly GCF_029448725.1). NCBI lineage: Eukaryota > Metazoa > Chordata > Actinopteri > Salmoniformes > Salmonidae > Salvelinus > Salvelinus fontinalis. The sequence continues at coordinate 31,976,208 of NC_074700.1, read as the reverse complement.
TGTCTTCTTTTCTTTGGAACAAGCTATAAAATGTATTTGGTCCAGTTCTCACCCTGACCACACGGAGGCAGTGTAACACGGACAGGAATCAATGTGTGAACCAGGCCAGGGGAAATTCCCTCTTTACCATCCAAACCCTGGGTGAGTCTGTGATAGACTGGCTTCTGGGTGGAAACACTACTGCCATTAGTGCTACTGAGACAGGCAAACTGCCAGGGTGGGGCACGAAAGTGTGTGTGTGTGTGTGTGTGTGTGTGTGTGTGTGTGTGTGTGTGTGTGTGTGTGTGTGTGTGTGTGTGTGTGTGTGTGTGTGTGTGTGTGTGTGTGTGTGTGTGTGTGTGTGAGACAACACCAGACTTTATCTTAGCTGTGTGTTTTAGCTGATCTGAGATCTGCTTACATCAGATTAACAATAGGTCACCCTTGACCCCCATCTGACACACACAGGATGAGAGAGGGCAGACGTATGTACTCCTCACAGCGTCACAGCTTCCTGTCAAACCCTAAAAGGTCAAAGGGCACTTTGTCTGGGTGTATCTCAATTTCCTTCATCTGTAATAGTGTGAAAGTTGTGGAAGTGAATAACCCTATCCTGTGACGTCAAATGAATGTAATGTAAGGAAAGAAGAGAAACCGCCCACAAGCACAAAGACACTGACACGGTTTCCTCTAGTTGCCACAGCCACAAAGTCAGGTTCCCCAGCCACAAAGTCAGGTTCCACAGCCACAAAGTCAGATTCCACAGCCACAAAGTCAGGTGCCCCAGCCACAAAGTCAGTTTCCACAGCAACAAAGTCAGTTTCCACAGCCACAAAGTCAGTTTCCACAGCCACAAAGTCAGTTTCCACAGCAACAAAGTCAGTTTCCACAGCCACAAAGTCAGTTTCCACAGCAACAAAGTCAGTTTCCACAGCAACAAAGTCAGTTTCCACCGGCACAAAGTCAGTTTCCACAGCAACAAAGTCAGTTTCCACAGCAACAAAGTCAGTTTCCACAGCCACAAAGTCAGTTTCCACAGCCACAAAGTCAGTTTCCACAGCCACAAAGTCAGTTTCCACAGCCACAAAGTCAGTTTCCACAGCAACAAAGTCAGTTTCCACCGGCACAAAGTCAAATTTCACCGCCACAAAGTCAGATTCCACAGCCACAAAGTCAGATTCCACCGCCACAAAGTCAAATTTCACAGCAACAAAGTCAAATTTCACCGCCACAAAGTCAGATTCCACAGCCACAAAGTCAAATTTCACCGCCACAAAGTCAGATTCCACCGCCACAAAGTCAGATTCCACAGCCACAAAGTCAAATTTCACCGCCACAAAGTCAGATTCCACCGCCACAAAGTCAAATTTCACAGCAACAAAGTCAAATTTCACCGCCACAAAGTCAGATTCCACCGCCACAAAGTCAAATTTCACCGCCACAAAGTCAGATTCCACCGCCACAAAGTCAAATTTCACAGCCACAAAGTCAAAATGGGCTTTTTAGGCTTAATTTAAGTTTTTTATTTGTATTTCATTTAAACTTTTTCTAGGCAAGTCAGTTAAGAACAAATTCTTATTTACAATGACGGACTACCCCGGCCAAACCCTAACCCGGATGTTAGGGATAGGCATAATGTAACAGTGTGGTTAACTTCCTGCAACTATAGGGGGTGCTTTTTCGCATTAGCATAATTTGCTCTACAGATTAAACTGCCTAGTACTAAATTCTTGCTTGTACAATATGCATATTATTGTTATTATTGGATAGAAAACACTCTCTAGTTTCTATAGCCGTTTGAATTATGTCTCTGAGTGGAACAGAACTCATTCTACAGCACTTTTCCTCCCAGTGAGTGAGTTTTCAGAACTCTTGGCCTCTGGTTCCAGATCAGTTTTAAAGCCACTGTAAATCCTATCAGGATACAAACACTGCCCACGCCTTCCTCTAGATGTCAGTAAGTGGTGACAATTTGAATGGAGTCGATTGCGCAATCATGGGCTCTATAAATCACCAAATACCGGAAGTAGCGTTCTTTTGGACTCTGCGCTCAACGCAAGAAGGATATCTGACTGGCCTTTTTCCAAGCCTTGGCTTAGCCAGTAATATAGCGTCGGTCATCTTTTTACTCGTTATAGGTGTTAGAAACATCATAAGGTAGTTCATTGAAACCGTTTTATAGCAATTTATATCCGTTTAGTGCGATTTTGAGGCATTGCTTTGTAATACACTTTGGGCACGTTTCGGGGTCCCGGTCGTACGTTAGTGGGCATTGACGGACAAGTGGACATCTTTCGACCAAAAGAAGATTAGACCCAAGAAAGGATTCATTGCCCAAGATTCTGATGGGAGAACAGCTCATAGTAAGAACAATTTATGATGATAAATCGTGTTTCTGTCGAAAAATGTTAAACGCTTATGCCGCCATTTTGTTTGCTATAGCTTCGCTTGGCGCAACCTGTATTGAAAAGTAAGGATAATTTTAAAAATGTAATTCCGCGGTTGTATTAAGAATTAAATTAGCTATCAATCGCTGTCCACCCTGTATTTTTTAGTCAAGTTTATGAGTATTTATGTATAAGACTAGATCACTGTCTAATATGGTGCACGACATTTTCTGACCAGCTGTGCTACTTTTGTCATTGTCTAACCATGATTTTGGTGGCTAAATATGCACATTTTCGAACAAACTCTATATGTATGTTGTAATATGATGTTACAGGAGTGTCATCTGAAGAATTCTGAGAAGGTTAGTGAAAAAATTAATATATTTTGGCGATGATAACGTTATCGCTCTCTTTGGCTTGAATCATTGCTCGGGTAACGTTTGCATATGTGGTATGCTAATATAACGATTTATTGTGTTTTCGCCGTAAAACACTTAGAAAATCTGAAATGTTGTCTGAATTCACAAGATCTGTGTCTTTCCATTGCTATGTGCTGTGTATTTTTAAGAAATGTTTTATGATGAGTAAATTGGTAATACAAGTTGCTCTCTGTAGTAATTCTAGTCGCTTTGGTGAGATTTGTGATGGTGGCTGCAATGGCAAACTATGATTTATACCTGAAATATGCACATTTTTCTAACAAAACCTATCCTATACCATAAATATGTTATCAGACTGTCATCTGATGAGGTTTTTTCTTGGTTAGTGGCTATCAATATCTTAGTTTAGCCGAATTGGTGATAGCTACTGGTGTTGAGAGAAAATGGTGGACAAAGAAAAATGGTGTCTTTTGCTAACGTGTTTAGCTAATAGATTTACATATTGTGTCTTCCCTGTAAAACATTTTAAAAATCTGAAATGGTGGCTTTATTCACAGGATCTGTATCTTTCATTAGGTGTCTTGGACTTGTGATTTAATGATATTTAGATGCTACTATTTAATTGTGACGCTATGCTAGCGATGCTAATCAGTGTGTGTGGGGAGGGGGGGGGGCCCGGGGTAGAGGCTCGTGAAAGGTTAAGGTAAGATTTAAGATGATCAATTGCAGAAATAGCTGGGGTTTATGACTGTGGAAATTAGTGACGATCCACTTGGTCTGTCAGTTCCTACCTGCGTACGGTGATCTTCAGTATCCTATAGGATCCCTTGATGAGGATGAGGGCCTCTTGTCGTGAACCATACAGGGCTGATCCATTAATGTTTACCAGCTCATCTCCCACCCTCAGCTTGTTACACTGTTCTGCCTTTCCATCATCTTCTATCTGGAGAGAGAGAGACATACAGAGAGAGAGGAGAGAGAGACAGAGATAGAGAGAGAGAGACAGAGAGCGAGAGAAAGAGAGAGAGAGAGAGACAGAGAGAGAGAGAGCCAGAGAGAGAGAGAAAGACAGAGAGAGAGAGAAAGACAGAGAGAGAGAGAGACAGAGAGAGACACAGAGAGAGACACAGAGAGAGAGACACAGAGAGAGAGAGACACACAGAGAGAGAGACAGAGAGAGACATACAGAGAGAGAGAGAGACATACAGAGAGAGAGAGAGAGAGAGAGAGAGAGAGAGAGACAGAGAGAGAGAGACATACAGAGAGAGAGAGAGAGAGAGAGAGAGAGAGAGAGAGAGAGAGAGAGAGACAGAGAGAGAGAGACATACAGAGAGAGAGAGAGAGAGAGAGAGAGAGAGAGAGAGAGAGAGAGAGAGAGACAGAGAGAGAGAGAGAGAGACAGAGAGAGAGACAGAGAGAGAGAGAGAGAGACAGAGAGAGAGACAGAGAGAGAGAGACAGACAGACAGAGAGAGAGACAGAGAGAGAGAGAGACAGACAGACAGAGAGACAGACAGACAGAGAGAGAGACGGGTTAAAAACATGTATTTTACACACAGCTGCTTTAGATCCAAGTCAAACAGAGTCACCACAAGTACACTGAATACATTTTTTTGTCAGATTCTTGGTTGCTTTCAGCAATAACATGTCCCAATACTCTTCCATCCCAAGTCAAGCCTTCAGTTCTGTCATGCTGCATCTGAAAATGTACCCTAATAGGTTCAGTGTATTACCTCTGACCAGGGCCCACTGAGGTACCATTCAGACAGGCCCAGCCCTTCACTCCAACCAGGTCACTGTCCCCTTGGAAACCCAAAACCCTACAACATTCTGGAACAAACAGCCCGGTAAGAAACATTCTGATTCCGTCCCAGATGGCACCCTATTCCTTACATAGGGCACTACTTTAGTTCAGAGCTCTATGGGACCCTATTCCCTACATAGTGCCCTACTTTAGTTCAGAGCTCTATGGGACCCTATTCCTTACATAGTGCCCTACTTTAGTTCAGAGCACTATGGGACCCTATTCCTTACATAGTGCACTACTTTAGACCAGAGCTCTATGGGGCCCTATTCCCTACATAGTGCACTACTTTAGACCAGAGCTCTATGGGACCCTATTCCCAACTTAGTGCACTACTTTAGTCCAGAGCTCTATGGGACCCTATTCCTTACATAGTGAACTACTTTAGACCAGAGCTCTATGGGACCCTATTCCCTACATAGTGCACTACTTTAGTTCAGAGCTCTATGGGACCCTATTCCTTACATAGTGCACTACTTTAGTTCAGAGCTCTATGGGACCCTATCCCCTACATAGTGCACTACTTTAGTTCAGAGCTCTATGGGACCCTATTCCTTACATAGTGCACTACTTTATACCAGAGCTCTAGAGAGAATAGAGTCCAGTTTGGGAAGCACACTCAGTCATTCCACCTCCTGTGGTCATTGAAAAGGTTTCCCTCTGGTTGGGTCAGCATTGCGTATGTTAATAAGGTAATGTTGAATATGTGGTGACTGACTGGGTCAGCATTAAGTACACTATATGACTAAAAGTATGTGGACACCTGATCGTTGGACATCTCTTTCCAAAATCATGGGCATTAATATGGAGTTGGTCCCCCCTTTGCTGCTATAACAGCCTCCACTCTTCTAGGAAGGCTTTCCACTAGATGTTGGAACATTGCTGCGGGGACTTGCTTCCATTCAGCCACAAGAGCATTAGTGAGGTCAGGCACTGATGTTGGCGATTAGGTCTGGCTTGAAGTCGCCGTTCCAATTCATCCCAAAGGTATTTGATGGGGTTGAGGTCAGGGCTCTGTGCAGGCCATTCAAGTTCTTCCACACCGATCTCGACAAACCATTTCTGTATGGACCTGGCTTTGTGCACCGGGGCATTGTATGCTGAAACAGGAAAGGGCCTTCCCCAAACTGTTGCCACAAAGTTGGAAGTACAGAATCATCTAGAATATCACTGTATGCTGTAGAGTTAAGATTTCCCTTCACTGGAACTAAGGGGCCCGACCCATGAAAAACAGCCCCAGACCATTATTCCTCACACACAGATCTGTTGGTTATGTGGTGAATGACTGGGTTAGAAGTGTGTTCCATCTGCTGTCGGCTCTCTCTCTCTCTCTGGGTTAGCAGTATTTTCCATCTGCTGTCCGTCTCTCTCTCTCTCTCTCTCTCTGGGTTAGCAGTATTTTCCATCTGCTGTCCGTCTCTCTCTCTGTCCGTCTCTCTGGGTTAGCAGTGTTTTCCATCTGCTGTCGGCTCTCTGTCTCTCTCTGTCCGTCTCTCTGGGTTAGCAGTGTTTTCCATCTGCTGTCGGCTCTCTCTCTCTGTCTCTCTGGGTTAGAAGTGTTTTCCATCTGCTGTCGGCTCTCTCTCTCTGTCTCTCTGGGTTAGAAGTGTTTTCCATCTGCTGTCCGTCTCTCTCTCTCTCTCTCTGGGTTAGCAGTATTTTCCATCTGCTGTCGGCTCTCTGTCCGTCTCTCTGGGTTAGAAATGTTTTCCATCTGCTGTCGGCTCTCTGTCTCTCTCTGTCCGTCTCTCTGGGTTGGCAGTGTTTTCTATCTGCTGTCGGTTCTCTCTCTCTCTGGGTTAGCAGTATTTTCCATCTGCTGTCGGCTCTCTGTCTCTCTCTCTGGGTTAGCAGTATTTTCCATCTGCTGTCCGTCTCTCTCTCTCTCTCTCTCTCTCTCTCTCTCTCTCTCTCTCTCTCTGGGTTAGCAGTATTTTCCATCTGCTGTCCGTCTCTCTCTCTCTCTCTCTGGGTTAGCAGTCCCAAAAACCTTCTCCATTAAACCTTCTCCATTAAACCTTCTCCATTAAACCTTCTCCTGTGCTTACCCGTACTCGTTTTGCAAAGTATACCATCACACGTGTGCTACAAAAACACCACTGAACGCCTCTTGCTAGGTGTGCTCTTTAAGGGTAACTACACCCAACAATCTACATTTCTCTGATTTTCCCAGACCTCAGAAGTAGTCTCCAGGTTTAAGCTGTTGTGTACTTAAAAACATTACATTTTGTTGTTTTTATATATTTTTTAAAACGTGTAATAAAAAAAAAGGAGACATAGGTTAGAGCTGGGATGCATAGCAGAATGTTTCTGTGTGGTTATGGCTAGGACCAATCAGACAGGACCATAACAGATCACTGTGTGTATATATATATATATATATATATATATATATAGAGAGAGAGAGAGAGAGAGAGAGAGAGAGAGAGAGAGAGAGAGAGAGAGAGAGAGAGAGAGAGAGAGAGAGAGAGAGAGAGAGAGAGAGAGAGAGAGAGAGACAGAGACAGAGACAGAGACAGAGACAGAGACAGAGACAGAGACAGAGACAGAGACAGAGACAGAGACAGACAGACAGACAGACAGACAGACAGACAGACAGACAGACAGACAGACAGACAGACAGACAGACAGACAGACAGACAGAGAGAGAGAGAGAGAGAGAGAGAGAGAGACAGACAGACAGACAGACAGACAGACAGACAGACAGACAGACAGACAGACAGACAGACAGACAGAGAGAGAGAGAGAGAGAGAGAGAGAGAGAGAGAGAGAGAGAGAGAGAGAGAGAGAGAGAGAGAGAGAGAGAGAGAGAGAGAGAGAGAGAGAGAGAGAGAGAGAGAGAGAGAGAGAGAGAGAGAGAGAGAGAGACCTTTGCCTCCCACCATCTCCCCTGCTGGTACAGCAGTCTACAGGCTGGGCAGAAGGAATGCATTTAATGGTTGCAATTACACACACACACACACACACACACATACACATACATATACACACACACACACATACACACACACACACACATATACACACATACACAGGACAGCAGTCTTCCCCTGGTACAGAGCCTAGAGCCTGGAGACTGAGGATTAGCCAACCCTGCCAACTCAACCCTGCCCAGCCAAACACCCTCTTCCTGGAATAACCCTAAACACCGTTCATTTCCCAACCAGATATCACCGTTTGACCAATTTGACTTCAGATTCCGAGGTTTGTCCACCATAATCCACAGTGTTTAAGCTAAGAAGGTTTGGGATAATAAAAATAAAGTTAAAAAGAGGCTTTCACTGGAATTGAACATGCGCCCCTCTGAGCCTGAGCTCACGACATACGCCCCCCCCCCCCCCCACAACGTCCGACCAAAACCCAAGACGACTCGATGAAGTGCTCGCCGCTGCCCCTGGGGGACGTTTTTCAAGCCATCTTCTGACATCCTGGGAACCAGTAACGGATGTCGGATTTCGAAGTGGATCTTTAGCAACCTGGCTGGATAAAAGACGGGTTACCCCTGTAGAAGGGTGTGCTGTATTACCCCTAAGGGAAGTGTGTACTGTGTTACCCCTGTAGAAGGGTGTGCTGTGTTACCCCTAAGGGAAGTGTGTACTGTGTTACCCCTGTAGAAGGGTGTGCTGTGTTACCCCTGGAGAAGTGTGTGCTGTGTTACCCCTGGAGAAGGGTGTACTGTGTTACCCCTGGAGAAGTGTGTACTGTGTTACCCCTGGAGAAGGGTGTACTGTGTTACCCCTGGAGAAGGGTGTGCTGTGTGTGTGCTGTGTTACCCCTGGAGAAGTGTGTACTGTGTTACCCCTGGAGAAGTGTGTGCTGTGTTACCCCTGGAGAAGTGTGTGCTGTGTTACCCCTGGAGAAGTGTGTACTGTGTGTGCTGTGTTACCCCTGGAGAAGTGTGTGCTGTGTTACCCCTGGAGAAGTGTGTACTGTGTTACCCCTGGAGAAGTGTGTACTGTGTGTGCTGTGTTACCCCTGGAGAAGTGTGTGCTGTGTTACCCCTGGAGAAGTGTGTACTGTGTTACCCCTGGAGAAGGGTGTGATGTGTTACCCCTGGAGAAGTGTGTGCTGTGTTACCCCGGGAGAAGTGTGTGCTGTGTTACCCCTGTAGAAGTGTGTGCTGTGTTACCCCTGGAGAAGTGTGTACTGTGTTACCCCTGGAGAAGTGTGTACTGTGTTACCCCTGGAGAAGTGTGTGCTGTGTTACCCCTGTAGAAGTGTGTGCTGTGTTACCCCTGGAGAAGTGTGTGCTGTGTTACCCCTGGAGAAGGGTGTGATGTGTTACCCCTGGAGAAGTGTGTGCTGTGTTACCCCTGTAGAAGTGTGTGCTGTGTTACCCCTGGAGAAGGGTGTACTGTGTTACCCCTGGAGAAGGGTGTGATGTGTTACCCCTGGAGAAGTGTGTGCTGTGTTACCCCTGTAGAAGTGTGTGCTGTGTTACCCCTGGAGAAGGGTGTACTGTGTTACCCCTGGAGAAGTGTGTGCTGTGTTACCCCTGGAGAAGTGTGTGCTGTGTTACCCCTGGAGAAGTGTGTGCTGTGTTACCCCTGGAGAAGGGTGTACTGTGTTACCCCTGGAGAAGGGTGTACTGTGTTACCCCTGTAGAAGTGTGTGCTGTGTTACCCCTGGAGAAGTGTGTGCTGTGTTACCCCTGGAGAAGGGTGTACTGTGTTACCCCTGGAGAAGTGTGTACTGTGTTACCCCTGGAGAAGTGTGTGCTGTGTTACCCCTGGAGAAGTGTGTACTGTGTTACCCCTGGAGAAGGGTGTACTGTGTTACCCCTGGAGAAGGGTGTGCTGTGTGTGCTGTGTTACCCCTGGAGAAGTGTGTGCTGTGTTACCCCTAAGGGAAGTGTGTGCTGTGTTACCCCTGGAGAAGTGTGTACTGTGTTACCCCTGGAGAAGTGTGTACTGTGTTACCCCTGGAGAAGGGTGTACTGTGTTACCCCTGGAGAAGTGTGTGCTGTGTTACCCCTGGAGAAGTGTGTGCTGTGTGTGTGTTGTGCTGCCCCTCAAGCAGTCCTGAATACACATGAGGGAAACAGCTTTACATGCACTTAACCAAGCAATGACATATACACTCTCTCTCTCTATCGCTCCTCTCTCTCTCTCTCTCTCTCTCTCTCTCAGTCTCTCTCTCCTCTCAGCCTCTCTCTCCAACCTCTCCTCTCAGTCTCTCTCTCCTCTGTCTCTCTCTCACACGTTCCAATAACTAGATAAAATACACAGTGTAAAAATGTCCTCAATTAAGAGGACAGATTATTTAACTATGCTGTAGTTATGGAAATTGAAGATGGAATGTACACACACACACACACACACACACACACACACACACACACACACACACACACACACACAAGCACACACACACACACAAGCACCCATCTAGAACCCCCATCTAGAAACCCCATCTAAAACCCCATGTAGAACCGCAATGTAGAACCCACATCTAGAACCCCCATCTAGAAACCCCCATCTAGAACCCCCATCTAGAAACCCCCATCTAGAATCTCCATCTAGAAACCAGCTGAACAGGTATTACAGGTTGTTTAAGTTCAATATAATTTGTTGACACTGGAGAGATTCAAGTGCAATACCTCTTGTGGGATGACATTTACGTGTGTGTGTGTGTGTGTGTGTGTGTGTGTGTGTGTGTGTGTGTGTGTGTGTGTGTGTGTGTGTGTGTGTGTGTGTGGTGTGTGGTGTGTGGTGTGTGTGTGTGGTGTGTGTGTGTGTGTGTGTGGTGTGGTGTGTGTGGAGGGCAGTGCCACGGTGACAGATGCCCAGGCAGGGTGAGGTCACACCAGGCTGAGGAGGAGAGAACAATACCCTCTCTGTGTCTCTCAACACACACGGTCCCCATCGGTCTGCAGACTGAGGTCACCCATCAACACTCTATTAATGTGTGTGTGTGTGTGACAGATCTGTATCCCAGTAGGAGAATAATCAACAGATAGTGTGAACAGCGTGCGTCTCTGTCCCGGTCTTTTCCATTTGGGTTGATGTGATGACTCGGCGATATATATATATATGTTCTCTGAAAGACACATAGTTCAAATGATTTATTACGGACCAGTGGTTTTGAAAGCTCCCCTCGGGGACCACCAGAAACCTCTCCTCTGAGACCACCAGAAACCTCCCCTCTGAGACCCCCAGAAAGCTCTCCTCGGGGACCACCAGAAAGCTCTCCTCTGAGACCACCAGAAACCTCTCCTCTGAGACCACCAGAAAGCTCTCCTCGGGGACCACCAGAAAGCTCTCCTCTGGGACCACCAGAAAGCTCTCCTCGGGGACCACCAGAAACCTCCCCTCGGGGACCACCAGAAAGCTCTCCTCTGGGACCACCAGAAAGCTCTCCTCTGGGACCACCAGAAAGCTCTCCTCTGGGACCACCAGAAAGCTCTCATCTGAGACCACCAGAAAGCTCTCCTCGGGGACCACCAGAAAGCTCCCCTCGGGGACCACCAGAACGCTCTCCTCTGGGACCACCAGAAAGCTCCCCTCTGGGACCACCAGAAAGCTCTCCTCTGGGACCACCAGAAAGCTCTCCTCTGGGACCACCAGAAAGCTCTCCTCTGAGACCACCAGAAAGCTCTCCTCGGGGACCACCAGAAACCTCCCCTCGGGGACCACCAGAAACCTCCCCTCGGGGACCACCAGAAAGCTCTCCTCTGGGACCACCAGAAAGCTCCCCTCTGGGACCACCAGAAAGCTCTCCTCGGGGACCACCAGAAAGCTCTCCTCTGGGACCACCAGAAAGCTCTCCTCTGAGACCACCAGAAAGCTCTCCTCGGGGACCACCAGAAAGCTCTCCTCTGGGACCACCAGAAAACTCTCCTCGGGGACCACCAGAAACCTCCCCTCTGGGACCACCAGAAAGCTCTCCTCTGGGACCACCAGAAAGCTCTCCTCTGGGACCACCAGAAAGCTCCCCTCTGGGACCACCAGAAAGCTCTCCTCGGGGACCACCAGAAACCTCCCCTCTGGGACCACCAGAAACCTCCCCTCTGGGACCACCAGAAAACTCTCCTCTGGGACCACCAGAAAGCTCTCCTCTGGGACCACCAGAAAGCTCTCCTCGGGGACCACCAGAAAGCTCCCCTCTGGGACCACCAGAAAGCTCTCCTCTGGGACCACCAGAAAGCTCTCCTCTGGGACCACCAGAAAGCTCCCCTCTGGGACCACCAGAAAGCTCTCCTCTGGGACCACCAGAAACCTCCCCTCTGGGACCACCAGAAAACTCTCCTCTGGGACCACCAGAAAGCTCTCCTCTGGGACCACCAGAAAGCTCTCCTCTGGGACCACCAGAAAGCTCTCCTCTGGGACCACCAGAAAGCTCTCCTCTGGGACCACCAGAAAGCTCCCCTCTGGGACCACCAGAAAGCTCTCCTCTGGGACCACCAGAAAGCTCTCCTCTGGGACTACCAGAAAGCTCCCCTCTGGGACCACCAGAAAGCTCTCCTCTGGGACCACCAGAACCCTCCCCTCTGGGACCACCAGAAAACTCTCCTCTGGGACCACCAGAAAGCTCTCCTCTGGGACCACCAGAAAGCTCCCCTCTGGGACCACCAGAAAGCTCTCCTCGGGGACCACCAGAAAGCTCTCCTCTGGGACCACCAGAAAGCTCTCCTCTGAGACCACCAGAAAGCTCTCCTCGGGGACCACCAGAAAGCTCTCCTCTGGGACCACCAGAAAGCTCTCCTCGGGGACCACCAGAAAGCTCCCCTCGGGGACCACCAGAAAGCTCTCCTCTGGGACCACCAGAAAGCTCTCCTCTGGGACCACCAGAAAGCTCTCCTCGGGGACCACCAGAAAGCTCTCCTCTGGGACCACCAGAAAGCTCTCCTCTGGGACCACCAGAAAGCTGGCCTAGAGACAATGAGACTGATTTAGTTCCCAGGTTTTAACAGGTTTTGGAAGTCCAGAAGGATGGAGGTCGGAATGGGAAAAGTGTGACGCTCAGCAGATGAGAGGAGTTGAGCCCATGCAGAGGAACACACACACACACACACACACACACACACACACACACACACGCATTTATTTTTGTAGCCAAGATGTTCCCACAGGAAGGTGTCACCGCTACCCTCAACTTCCTCTTCCTCATGGAACATTGTGATCATGAGTGTGTGTGTGTCCGCATGTGTGGGTACGCCTGCATATATGGATGCATGAGTGTTGTAAATCCACGTAAACAGTAACAATCACTAGGCTTATTTTTTCCATAGCAACAGTATATTCTCATAGCAACAGTCTATTCCATAGCCAAGCTTAAAGTGTTTAAATAGTCAGTTTGAGTGTCATTTAACGTCGCCTAAAAATGAGACGGGAAAAAAACAGACAGAACTCAAGTGTCTACAAGTCTGTCACCATTCAATCAGTCTGTCTGTCTTCATGATCCTGACATGGTTTAACCTGTCTGTCTTCATGGTTTAACCTGACTGTCTTCATGGTTTAACCTGTCTGTCTTCATGGTTTAACCTGACTGTCTTCATGGTGTAGACATTGTTTAACCTGACTGTCTTCATGGTTTAACCTGACTGTCTTCATGGTTTAACCTGACTGTCTTCATGGTTTAACCTGACTGTCTTCATGGTTTAACCTGGCTGTCTTCATGATCCTGACATGGTTTAACCTGACTGTCTTCATGGTTTACCCTGACTGTCTTCATGATCCTGACATGGTTTAACCTGACTGTCTTCATGGTTTACCCTGACTGTCTTCATGGTTTAACCTGACTGTCTTCATGGTTTAACCTGACTGTCTTCATGGTTTAACCTGACTGTCTTCATGATTCTGACTTGGTTTAACCTGGCTGTCTTCATGATTCTGACTTGGTTTAACCTGACTGTCTTCATGATCCTGACATGGTTTAACCTGACTGTCTTCATGGTTTAACCTGCCTGTCTTCATGATCCTGACATGGTTTAACCTGACTGTCTTCATGATCTAGACATGGTTTACCCTGACTGTCTTCATGGTTTACCCTGACTGTCTTCATGGTTTAACCTGACTGTCTTCATGGTTTAACCTGGCTGTCTTCATGGTTTAACCTGACTGTCTTCATGATCCTGACATGGTTTAACCTGGCTGTCTTCATGGTTTAACCTGACTGTCTTCATGGTTTAACCTGTCTGTCTTCATGGTTTAACCTGACTGTCTTCATGGTTTAACCTGACTGTCTTCATGGTTTAACCTGACTGTCTTCATGGTTTAACCTGACTGTCTTCATGGTTTAACCTGACTGTCTTCATGGTTTAACCTGACTGTCTTCATGGTTTAACCTGACTGTCTTCATGGTTTAACCTGACTGTCTTCATGGTTTAACCTGACTGTCTTCATGGTTTAATCTGACTGTCTTCATGGTTTAACCTGACTGTCTTCATGGTTTAACCTGACTGTCTTTATGGTGTAGACATTGTTTAACCTGACTGTCTTCATGGTGTAGACATTGTTTAACCTGACTGTCTTCATGGTTTAACCTGACTGTCTTTATGGTGTAGACATTGTTTAACCGGACTGTCTTCATGGTGTAGACATTGTTTAACCTGACTGTCTTCATGGTTTAACCTGACTGTCTTCATGGTTTAACCTGACTGTCTTCATGGTTTAACCTGACTGTCTTCATGGTTTAACCTGAATGTCTTCATGGTTTAACCTGACTGTCTTCATGATCCTGACATGATTTAACCTGACTGTCTTCATGATCTAGACATGGTTTAACCTGACTGTCTTCATGGTTTAACCTGACTGTCTTCATGGTTTAACCTGACTGTCTTCATGGTTTAACCTGACTGTCTTCATGATTCTGACTTGGTTTAACCTGGCTGTCTTCGTGGTTTAACCTGACTGTCTTCATGGTTTAACCTGACTGTCTTCATTGTTTAACCTGACTGTCTTCATGGTTTAACCTGACTGTCTTCATGGTTTAACCTGACTGTCTTCATTGTTTAACCTGACTGTCTTCATGGTTTAACCTGACTGTCTTCATGGTTTAACCTGACTGTCTTTATGGTGTAGACATTGTTTAACCTGACTGTCTTCATGGTTTAACCTGACTGTCTTCATGGTTTAACCTGGCTGTCTTCATGGTTTAACCTGACTGTCTTTATGGTGTAGACATTGTTTAACCTGACTGTCTTCATGGTTTAACCTGACTGTCTTCATTGTTTAACCTGACTGTCTTCATGGTTTAACCTGACTGTCTTCATGGTTTAACCTGACTGTCTTTATGGTGTAGATATTGTTTAACCTGACTGTCTTCATGGTTTAACCTGACTGTCTTCATGGTTTAACCTGACTGTCTTCATGGTTTAACCTGACTGTCTTCATGGTTTAACCTGACTGTCTTCATGGTTTAACCTGACTGTCTTCATGGTTTAACCTGACTGTCTTCATGGTTTAACCTGACTGTCTTCATGGTTTAACCTGACTGTCTTCATGGTTTAACCTGACTGTCTTTATGGTGTAGACATTGTTTAACCTGACTGTCTTCATGGTTTAACCTGACTGTCTTCATGGTTTAACCTGACTGTCTTTATGGTGTAGACATTGTTTAACCTGACTGTCTCCATGGTTTAACCTGACTGTCTCCATGATGCAGACATGGTTTAACTCAGAGTTTTCCCAGGTGTGTGTTGGAATGAAACATTCATAATGATGTTTCACTTTGCTTTCAACCCTATGCCTAAGCCCTATTGGGCCCAATACATCTTACATAGAGAAGCCCCACTGACAGCACCAGTCAATACAGCCAATCCCCTGGCTCCCTTGCGCACACACAGCCCCCCACCGCCGAAGGACACAAAGACCACAGGGGTCCCCACTTTGTCTGTTCGGGGACTTTACC
Source organism: Salvelinus fontinalis (assembly GCF_029448725.1). Lineage (NCBI taxonomy): Eukaryota > Metazoa > Chordata > Actinopteri > Salmoniformes > Salmonidae > Salvelinus > Salvelinus fontinalis. The sequence goes on along the minus strand of NC_074700.1, from coordinate 31,960,808 downwards.
CCACACCCATCTCTCTCTCACACTCCCCTTGGCTTGCTCCTCAACCTCTGACCTCCAATCTCAGTTCTAAGGGCTTCCTCCCTTCCACACACGTCCCCCCCTCCTCCCTCTCCTTCCCCTCCCCCTTTTCTTCCCCTCCTTTTCCTCCTCCCCCCCTCCTTACTCCCACACTATCCACACAAGGCCTGCTTTATCAGGGAGGAGAGGGAGAAAAGAGAGGGATGGAAAGAAGAGAAAACTCCCATGTTAACACCAAACAGCCACACAATGTGTCTGTCTGTCTGTCTGTCTGCCAGCCAGCCAGCCTGTCTGTCTGTCTGTCTGTCAGCCTGTCTGTCTGTCTGTCAGCCTGTCTGCCTGTCTGTCTGCCAGCCTGTCTGTCTGTCTGTATGTCTGTCTGCCAGCCTGTCTGGATGTCTGTCTGCCAGCCAGCCAGCCAGCCTGTCTGTCTGTCTGTCTGTCTGTCTGTGCGTGTGCGCGCATCTCCCTTGACTCACTGATATCAGATAATAAGGGGATAGATGCCCTGTTCTGGTTCTCTGGTGGGAGAGGGGTCGAGGGAGGGTTTCAAGCCCCAGACAGACAGGGTTTCTCTGGGTAGAGTCACAGGGTGATGTCCCTGAGGGCCTGGGGCCTCATTTGGTAAAAGTGAGTAGAAACTATTCTAAAATACTACTTACGAATATAATTTTTTACTTTTGTACACATAGAAAAAAAAAAGTGTGATTTATGCTACAATCGTCATACGCACACCGATAGGAGAGAACCATTGATAAATACCAATTGTTTTCAGCCTCGATAAAGACCTCAGGGACTGTAACATGTTCTGTTTTACGGAATCATGACAGATATATAATGAGAGCCTACAGGAAGGAGGTGAGGGCCCTGTCGGTGTGGTGCCTCTTCCTCAACAAAGGGGTGGTCTGCCCAACGCATCCCCGGGGGCACACTGTCTGCCTACATATTTTATCCACGTATTCCTCAGATATTCTGAAAGTATTCACACCCCTTCACTTTGTTACGTTAGTCTTCTTCTAAAATGGATTAAAAATACATATAATGCCTCATCAATCTACACATAATACCCCATAATGACAAAGCAAAAATAAGTTTTTAGAAAAATATTTATTTTAGAACGGAAACATCACATCTACATACAGTACCAGTCATAAGTTTGAACACACCCACTCATTCAAGGGTTTTTCTATATTTTTTACTATTTTCTACATTGTAGAATAATAGTGAAGACATCAAAATTATGAAATAACACATATTTTATATTTGAGATTCTTCAAAGTAGCCTTGATGACAGCTTTGCACACTCTTGGCATTCTCTCAACCAGCTTCATGAGGTAGTCACCCGGAATGCATTTCAAATAACAGGTGTGCCTTGTTAAATGTTAATTTGTGTAATTTCTTTCCTTCTTAATGCGTTCGAGCCAATCAGTTGTGTTGTGACAAGGTAGGGATGGCAGTGGTGGAAAAAGTACCGAATTGTTATACTTGAGTATATCTCAAATATAAAATATATTTTGATTTGTTTAACACTTTTTTTGTTTACTACATGATTCCATATGTGTTATTTCGTAGTTTTGATGTATTCACTATTATTCTACAATGTAGAAAATAGTAAAAATAAAGAAAAACCCTTGAATAAGTAGGTGTGTCCAAACTTTGGACTGGTACTGTATATTTGTACACTGTATGTTCCCAACGGAAAAACAATTTCAGAAATGTTTTACATATATTTTCCACATTCACTAGGCCATGCTTGACGAGCAGTTCCCTTATTCCACCACTTGGAACTGCGCGTCCGCAGAGCTGAAGAGGAGCGGAGCCTGGCCAATTGGACTGGGCCTTCTCACCCGCTCACTTCACCAGCTCAGGGCTTGCCCGGCCCAGCATGCATTTTGTTGGCTACTTGTGTGCTGTTATAACCCCTTGCTTTAGCTACGGTCATGGAGTTCGCAAAATATTTGCATAAAGAAACTGATAGAACAAACATATGCAAAAATCAAGGAGCCTTATGAAGATGAGGACCAATAGCAAGAGAGGGAGTGATGTAGTGTCCACAACTAAAGAATCATTGTGGATTCTGAAACAACGTATCCCGAAGGCATGACGGTGTACTTTACTACGTGAACGTGCTACAAGAAAAGGAACGGAGGTGGGTAGATAACTAAGTGTGTCATTATAGCAAAGTATTTATAAACAAAAAACAGATATCTCAAAAAGTTTATTTTCATCTGATTATATTTACATTAGACTATCGTTGATTTTGGTCCAATAGGCCTGGCATATTACATCTTCGAGGGAGCTTTCTGTTTGGATAAGTTTATTTAGCCTAAAACCATTTAAAACCATCCCTGCCCAGCCTGGCAAGAGTGTTTGAGCATCCCCAGTGGCTCTGTACGTGTGGAGAGGGTCTCCCTCCGCTGCTGGTCTGCTCTCCAGACACCATCACAATAGCCTGAAGTCACAGACTCTGGCCAAACGGGTGTTTCTAAAACTCAAGGCCGAGCCTAATGAGGCATTTTTCATAACATTTTTTATTTCATTCTAAAGTAAGTCACAGCCTATACGCGCAATTTATAGACTAACGATTTAATACAACGAAATATAGTTAAAATGCTGAGAATTAATGTTCCTGTCTCTCTACCAGCCTAGTGTGTCACACTCACTAATGTTTCACAATGTATTTATTTGTAGCCTTGATATAACTGAAATAATAGGCTGATAATATAGGCTAAAAAAATACTTTATTTGTTCCTTCTTAGTCTACCTATCTGACTCCTGACCTATTCAGAGTGTTTATTTACTGTTCAATATGACATGTAGTCTATTCAGAGTGTTAATATATTGTTCAATATGACATGAGTCTATTCAGAGTTTATTTACTGTTCAAAATGACATGTATCCTATTCAGAGTGTTAATATACTGTTCAATATGACATGTATCCTATTCAGAGTGTTAATATACTGTTCAATATGACATGTATCCTATTCAGAGTGTTAATATACTGTTCAATATGACATGTATCCTATTCAGAGTGTTAATATACTGTTTAATACAACATGTCGTCTATTTGAAATGAAGAGTGCTTCATACAGTCACTTTCTCATGTTGTTTAGGTAGCTCGTCCCAAAAATGTGATGGGTGTTGGTTACTTGGGGATTTGAATGAATGGAGCGAATTTGGAGCAGCAGTTTTGTTTTTACTGTGAGGGAGGAGCGGTTTTTAGCGGAAGGTTGAAAAGGACGTGGAGCGCCTGGTGCGCAAGCCGCTCTGTGAGCGATGAGCGGGAATTTCCGATCACTCAACTCACATGCTCTGACACATTGTCATGGCTGTGCGGAAATGTACACACACTCTCCAGCTAAAGTTTAATACTGAGAAATCTCAAACTTTGCCTGGAAATTATTCCATGCATGGTTTATGCACAGATTTGTGCCTAAGGATGATTGATATACAAGCCCCTGGATCCTCGATCTGGGGCCTCGACCCGGAGCCTCGACCCGGATCACTGACAAACTCAAAAAATGGTCCCCAATTCACTACATATGTCACGCCCTGACCATAGTTTGCTTTGTATGTTTCTATGTTTTGTTTGGTCAGGGTGTGATCTGAGTGGGCATTCTATGTTGTTTGTCTATTTCTATGTGTTTGGCCTGATACGGTTCTCAATCAGAGGCAGGTGTTTGTCGTTGTCTCTGATTGGGAGCCATATTTAGGTAGCCTGTTTTGTATTGTGGGTTGTGGGTGATTGTTCCTGTGTTTGGTGTTCACTATTCGGGACTGTTGCGTCTTTGTTCATTTGTCGGTTTATTGTTTTGTTCTTGGTTTCAAGTATTCTAATTAAAATGAATACACACCACGCTGCATTTTGGTCCTCATCTCTTTCGTCCGACGAAGAACGTGACAACGTAGTACACCACTTCTGACCAGAGCCTTAAGTTGTGCACTAAAACAGAACAGGTTTCCATTAAGGATGCAGGCTTGGACTCAGTTTAATATCAGAGTGGGTGAAAATAATTTTATTAGCTAGCATGGAGTAGAGACAGTGTCACGTTCCTGACCTATTTATGTTAGTTATGTGTGTTAGTTGGTCAGGACGTGAGGTTGGGTGGGCATTCTATGTTTTCTGTTTCTGTGTTGGTTTTGGGTTACCTGGTATGGCTCTTAATTAGAGGCAGGTGTTTGGCGTTCCTCTAATTAAGAGTCATATTTAGGTAGGCGTTGTCACAGTGTTCGTTGTGGGTGATTGTCTCCTGTGTCTGTATGTATGTTCGTACCACATGGGACTGTAGCGTTTGTTTGTTTCGTTTCGTTTCGATGTCGTCTGTTTCCTGTACGTAAGTTTATGTTTAGTTATGTAAGTTTATGTTCAGGTTTCGTCAACGTCGTTTTCTTGTTTTGTAGTTTTGAAATTGTTTTGTTTCGTTTCGTGTGCCATCGTGTTTATAATAAAGATGGCTTATTTCCCACAAGCTGCGTTTTGGTCTGAAGATCCTTCTCTCCTCACCTCATCCGAGGATGAGGAGAGCGTCAGTCGTTACAGACAGAGACAGAGACAGACAGAGAGAGAGATGCCAGCTATGCCATTAAGAGGAACATAAAAATCAACATACCAATTAGGATCTGAATAAAAATACTTGAATCAGTCAGAGCCCATTGCCCTTTATGGTTGTGAAGTCTGGGGTCCGCTCACCAACCAAGAATTCACAAAATGGTACAAACACCAAATTGAGACTCTGCATGCAGAATTCTGCAAAAATATCCTCCGCGTACAACGTAGAACATCAAATAATGCATGCAGAGCAGAATTAGGCCGATACCCACTAATTATCAAAATCCAGAAAAGAGAAGTTAAATTCTACAACCACCTAAAAGGAAGCGATTCCCAAACCGTCCATAACAAAGCCATCACGTTCAGAGAAATTAACCTGGAGAAGAGTCCCCTAAGCAAGCTGGTCCTGGGGCTCTGTTCACAAACACAAACAGACCCCACAGAGTCCCAGGACAACAACACAATTAGACCCAACCAAATCATGAGAAAACAAAAAGATAATTACTTGACACGTTGGAAAGAATTAACAAAAAGGCAGAGCAAACTAGAATGCTATTTGGCCCTAAACAGAGAGTACACAGTGGCAGAATACCTGACCACTGTGACTGACCCAAACTTAAGGAAAGCTTTGACTATGTACAGACTCAGTGAGCATAGCCTTGGTATTGAGAAAGGCCGCCATAGGCAGACCTTACTGTCAAGAGAAGACAGGCTATGTGCACACTGCCCACAAAATGAGGTGGAAACTGAGCTGCACTTCCTAACCTCCTGCCCAAAGTATGACCATATTAGAGACACATATTTCCCTCAGATTACACAGATCCACAAAGAATTTGAAAACAAACCCGATTTTGATAAACTCCCACATCTACTGGGTGAAATTCCACAGTGTGCCATCACAGCAGCAAGATTTGTGACCTGTTGCCACAAGAAAAGGTCAACGAGTGAAGAACAAACACAACTGTAAATACAACCCATATTTATGCTTATTTATTTTCCATTTTGTACTTTAACCATTTGTACATTGTTACAACACTGTATATAGCCATAATATGACATTTGAAATGTCTTTATTCTTTTGGAACTTCTGTGAGTGTAATGTTTACTGTACATTTTTATTGTTTATTTCACTTTTGTATATTATCTACTTCACTTGCTTTGGCAATGTTAACATATGTTTCCCATGCCAATAAAGCCCCTTGAATTGAATTGAGAGAGAGATA